>NW_027362765.1:650660709-650717566 GCF_046119375.1 Phyllobates terribilis
GAGGTGGAGCCTGCAGTGGGCTGTGTGCCGTGTGCTGTCTGTACTGTGTGCTGCTGTGGAGAGAGCTCCTGGGAAGGGAGGTTTTTTTTTTTTTTTCTATCTGGGACTTTTTGTCTGCCCCCTTCCCAGGAAGGAAAGCTTGTGGTGGGACTGGCCTCCGGGGCTGGGCCCCCGGCTCCCACCTCCCGGTCCAAGCTGGCGGGGGGTGGGAGAAACACCAAGCCGGCTAAGGCCACAAGATCTGGCCAAGACAGCAAGGGGTCCGGCATGAGGACCCGGAGGACCCCCGAGGCTATGACCGCGGCGGCTCCTCCCTCCGGAGGTGGGTCGAGTATGAGCGGAGGTGCTGCAGCGGTGCCCCCTGATTGGGGTACCAAGGCGTCGAGGGAGGCAACCGTCACCTATGCCTCCCGTATACATGCACACCTCTGCGAGTATGAGGACGCCACAAAGAAGCTGAGTTCCCTCTGGGGGGAGTTGAGGGTGGCTCAGGAGAGGTCCGTGAGGGCCTCTGGCAGTAAGAAGCCTGAGCTATCCGCCGCGGTCCGGAAGATCAAGCGGGCCATACAGGACCTGGAGGACCGCAGGAACACCATCATGGCGGGCAGCGGACCATTTAAGGAAAAGCTGCAGAATGATAGCCGGTTCAGAGCCATGACCGGTGGGGCTCTGGAGGGGTCGCAGGGCCCCGGCCAGGCGGTGGAGGAGGAGGAAGAAGAGGTATGCGTGGAGGAGGTCGCACCCTACCCACCGCCTGGTGGCCTGGTAAGTGATCTCCAGGCATCGTATAGCGGGATAGCCCCTGAGCAGATGGCTCTCCCGTCGGATTCTAGCCCTTCAGAGGGCAGCGGGAGCGAGGGGGAGGATGAGGAGGATGGGAGCAGTAGCAGTGAGGGGGGCTGCCTTATCATGCAGCAGATCCAGCAGATCGAGTCCCCGATACGTTTTGGTCAGCTTACGTTCGGGGATGAGATCTGCGAGGATGAGGCACCCGTGAGGGGGATGAAGAGAAAAGCAAAAAAAAAGAGAAAAACAACTGTTGCACACAAATTTGTGTATGTCCCCCTCTCTGGGGCCCCCCTGTCCCGTTGTGCGGCACCCGCTACCCACCCCGGCTTGGACTCTGTTGTGGGTCCACAGCGAGGGAGCGGGGAGAACATAGGCCATGGCACGCAGAGCGCTGCCTCTGTTTGTGGTAATGGAGGCAGTGGGTCCAAGGTGTCTGATATGGAGCATGGCGCGGAGGGCGGCCCGATGGTGGGAGTCATCAGTGGAGGTGCTCGGGCTGGATCCCCTGTAAAAGGGGGGTCTGGCCTGGCACCTGGTGCGCCTGCTGGCGTGCGGGGGGCGGCGTGTACATCCGCCGCTGCCTCCTGCGCTGCCGGCGGTTCACCGACAGCCGGGGCCGCATCTCCGGCGGCGTGTGCTGGGGTGTCTGGGTCCCTCACGCACGGATCCACTAAATCTGGATCACTTTCAGGGACCCAGAGACCTGGTAAGGTGAAGGGCGCGGGGCCTGCGGCTCCGGCAGAGCCGGCTCATAAACGAAAGGTGGGGCTTGCTCCCCTGGCAAAATCCGTGGCGAGGTCGGGGCCCCCTGCGCAGGGGCCCAGTAATGGGTCAGCGCGGGGGGCTCCACCGCCGCTGGGTGCCGAGGGGGAGTGGCCTAGCCTGGGGCCGGCCACCGGAGCTGGGGTGGCCAGGCTTTTTGTGGCAACGGGTGTGACGGTAGGGGGTGCTATGCCCCTGAGAGCTGGTGCCGCTGGTCCAGGGGCCCCTGTGAGTAGACCCGGCTCCGGGTCAGCTTCGGGGGTCCCTGCGCGGCCGGCTTCGGGGGGTGTGGCCTCCCAGCCGTCCACAGCGCCAGTGGGAGTGGCCTCTGGGGCCCCCACCGTGCTGCCTGGTGCGGGGGGCGTGGCCTCCCTGTCACCAAAGGCACCGGTGGGAGTGGCCTCTGGGGCCCCCGCCGTGCTGCCTGGTGTGGGGGGCGTGGCCTCCCTGTCATCCACGGCACCGGTGGGAGTGGCCTCTGGGGCCCCCACTGTGCTGCCTGGTGCGGGGGGCGTGGCCTCCCTGTCACCCACGGCACCGGTGGGAGTGGCCTCCGGGGCCCCCACCGTGCTGCCTGGTGTGGGGGGCGTGGCCTCCCTGTCATCCACGGCACCGGTGGGAGTGGCCTCTGGGGCCCCCACTGTGCTGCCTGGTGCGGGGGGCGTGGCCTCGCGGGTAAATCCCGCACAAGTGGGCGTGGCTTCACCCGAAAAGGGGCGGGGCTTAGCGCCGGCAGCTGCTGGGAGCAGTGGTGCCACAGTTGTGGCTAAAAATGGAGGTGGTGCCTGCCTGCCGGTGTCCTCTGTGCCCACGGGCTTATCTGGGGCAGGGGCGCCGGCAAAAATAGCTGCAGCACCAGGCTCCCAAAACCCCCCGGCAGGGAAGGTGCTGCCAGCAGGTGGCAGCAGTAGTAATGCTGGTGGAAAACCTGCTGGCAGAAAGTGTGTGGAGAAAAGAAATAACTGTGACCCCAGTGTGCATGTGAGTGGGGGTGGGGCAAGTGGGGTCACTGTCGGTATGGATGTGTCTGTGGTGGAGGAAGCGAGTGCTGGTGTGTCTGTTGCTAGTGGGGGGAGTGGGGGTGGGGCTGGTCCATCTGCCCCCCCGGCTGCTGGTCCCCGGAGTTTTGCGGGGGTAGTAGCCGGGGCCTCGGGGTCTTCTCGGGGGGCTTCCTCACCTCTGGACCTCAGGGATGGTGACTTGCGACGCCGTTTCCTGGAGGCCCTCAAGAAGGGAGAACGGACGATCCAGGTAGAGGGAAGAGAGGTGGACCTGGCCTTTTGGCTAGATAGGCATGGCCTGGCCGCCTTCCAAGATAAAAAGGAGGGGGAGACAGCGTGGTCCCTCCCGACAGCCGGGCAGGGGGTGGCCAGGAGGAATGTAGTTCGTCTTCGGTGGAGGGGCAGTGAAGCGTGCCCGCCAAGAGCAAGGGTCGTGGAGCTCCTCCTGAAGATGAACTTCAGGGCGACTGACATCTTTGCCCTGATCCATCCTTTTGGTACCCCCATCTTCGACATCAGTTTTGTTCGGCCGGAGGGCCTAGAGCTTTTTTGGTCGAATTTTGAACTGGTGAAGGGGGAGCCCGGCTGGCGAGACTTTGCCGTGCAGGCGGTGTCTCGCCAAAATGGAGTAAAGAGAGTGACCGTTCTAACTAATAACGAGTCACTCTCTGGGGTCGATATTATGACGTGGCTTTCCCGCTATGGGGAGGTCACGGACGTCCCAAAAAAGAACAGGGACGAGTTTGGCATCTGGTCAGGGGGCTGGACCTTCATGATGAGGTTGAAGGTCTCAGGCGGTACTGTCACCCACATCCCCTCCTCAGCATTCCTGGGGAGGGACAGGATCCTGATCTTCTACCAGGGGCAACCAAAGGTCTGCCACAGGTGCGGTGATCCCCGCCACTTCAGCGCGGGCTGCAAGGTGCAGAAATGTGCCTTGTGTGGCGGGGTAGGTCATCTTGCCGCGGCCTGTGGTGACATTAGGTGTCACCTGTGTGGTGACCTAGGTCACCCGTACAGCCGCTGCCCCCGCTCCTTTTCTAACACCATCTCTGGTCAGGCGGGGGAGAGCCATGGGGGGGTCCCCAGCGGTGCATCCTCTGCTGGAGCCGGAGGTGGGGGCGGGAGAGGAGCTGAGGGGTCGGTGAAGGAAGGCGTGGCCAGTACATCTGCCCACCAGTGGCATCAGGTGAGGCGCCGTGGGGGTAGGGGGCAGGATAAGCCCCAGGCGACTGGGGTGATGTCTGTACCCTCCTCGGAAGCGGCAGCCGGTGCCCCTGAGGCCCTGGGGGAGGAGGCGGTGAGCGAGGAGATCAGGAGGATGGAGAGGGAGGAGGTGGCTGCTTCTGATGACTCCTCCCAGTATGAAAGTCTGGACGAGGAGGTGGTGGAGCAGCCTAAAACAAAAGGTGACAATAAGACCAGTAAGAGTCGGAGGAGGAAACGAAAAGGGGCAAAAACATCTAAGGCCCCCCCCCTGGCCACTAAGGTGCCTACGGAAGGGCTCACCGGCTCCCCTCTGATCCCCCTCTCCAACCGGTTCCATGCCCTCGATGACTCTGCTGTGTCGGAGGTCGGGGGTGAGGGACCGGCAGTAACATCTGAGGTGCCTTCAGGGAGCGGCGGGGTCCGTCCTCCGGAGGGCTCACTTTCCTCTGGGGGGGGGACTGCCCTGGGGTCCAGGGGTGAGGAACCCGGTACTGGGAGGGTGGTGACGGGTGCTATGGACACCTCGGTGTCACTAAAGAGGAGGGGAGAGTCTGGCTCCTCCTCTGAAGGTGAAAAAGGTAAATTGAGGGGTGCGGTTAAAAAGAAGGCCGTCTAACTCAATCACCCATGATGGCGGAACCTACCCCGTTGACTCTGGCGTCGATTAATGTCGCCAGTATAAAGTCAGATGCGGCCAGATTTATGGCCTTTGATTTTTTCAACCGAGTTGAGGCTGACATTTTATTTTTGCAGGAGACCAGACTAACAGACATGGGGGCCATTTACAAAGCAAGGAGGGAGTGGAGGTGCGGGCCCTCATACTGGTCTCTTGCGGCCGAGCCGTATAGCGGGGTAGCGGTCCTTTTTAAGGCTGCTTCGGTGGAATGCAGACGGGTGATCGAGGTAGAAATGGGGAGGTGCTTGGTCCTTGACGTCTTCATGGGGGGACAGGAGCTCCGGCTCATTAACATCTATGGTCCACAGTCAGAGTGGGACCGTAAATGTCTCTTCCTGAAGATCAAGCCCTATCTTTTTACCAGCCGGCAGGTGGTCTTCGGTGGGGACTTTAATACTATAACTAGACCCCGTGATAGGGGAGGCCCCGGAGACCGAAGGCTGGCTTTTGATAGTAATACCCTCAACAGCATAGCAAGCGAAGCTCGCCTGGTGGATGTCCACATCCGGCACACCCCAGGTCACGGGGGTTTCACCTTTCATAGGGGTAGTTGTAGGTCTAGGATAGATAGGTTTTTTTTAAAGGAGGAAGCCGTCTCTTCTGCAGTGTCCGCTGTTGAGGTGGAATTCTCCGATCACTGTTTCATTTCCTTTTCTTTGAATGTTGCAGAGACTCCCCGGATAGGGAGAGGCCTATGGAAGCTGAATTCGTCCCTGTTGGAAGAAGCGGATGTGAGACAATCCTTTGAGGAATTTCTTCAGAGCCAGGTGCCTCTCTTGGGTCTCTGTAGCAGTAAGTCTGAGTGGTGGGAGATCTTCAAAACAAGGGTTGCGGGGTTCTTCCGTCAGCTTTCGAGCCTCAGAGGCCTGAACAGGTACCGCCTGTATCGGGAGCTGGGGAGGAAACTCGAGCAGCTCGTCTCGACTGGAGGGGACCGTGAGGAAATCTCCAGGGTGAAGGCCTTGCTCAAGGGGTGCCAGTATGATAGGCACACATCCTTAGTTTTTGAGAGGGATTTCGGGAGGTACCGCTCGCCCGACCCCTACAGGAACTGCAGGATGTCAGTGAGTTGCAAGATGGTAACAGGACTGATCGACAGTACGGGTTCCCTGAACAGATCCAAATCAGGGATCCTGGAGGTGGTCAGATCCTTCTACTCGCATCTCTTGGGAAGGAGGGATCCAGATCGGGATGAGATGTCGGCTTTCCTGGCTGAAACCATCCCTGAACCAGGGGATGACCCCTCTCTTCATGGTTTGGCAGAAGCAATCAGGGAAGAGGAAGTGAGACGGGCCATTGATGGGCTCCGGCCCAAAAAATCGCCCGGTCCGGATGGCTTAACATCCGAGTTTTACAGGACTTTTAGGGACTCTTTGGTCCCCCTCATGACTGAGGTTTTTAATGAATGTCTTTCCTCGGACATTCTTCCCGGTTCAATGAGGAAGTCCGCCCTGATTATCCTGTCAAAGGGTAAAGACTCGTCCCGTATTGAGAATTGGCGTCCCATAGCGCTTCTCAATACGGACCGAAAGGTTCTGGCAAAGGTGCTTTTCAATCGGTTGGTGAAGTTTGCACCCCGGCTCCTTTCGGGGGCCCAGCACTGCTCTGTTCCAGGCCGCAGTACTTTTAGTGCTGTGCTCGGTGTCCGGGAGGCAGTGGAGCGGGGCAGGGCAGGTCTCTGGAAGGGGTACTTGCTGTCCTTAGACCAAGCGAAGGCCTTTGACCGGGTTAACCATGAGTACCTCTGGTCCGTCCTTCTGAGGTACGGTCTGCCCGGGAGGTTTGTTGATTGGTTGAGAGTATTATACAATGGGGCAGAGACTTTTCCGCTTGTGAACGGTTGGGTCGGACCCCCTTTTGAGGTGAGGTCTGGTGTCCGCCAGGGCTGTCCTCTGAGCCCACTGTTATACGTGTTCGCGATCGACCCCTTTTTAAGGAGAGTGGAACGCGGACCGTTGGTGGGAGTCGGGATGGACCGGGCGGAGCCAGAGGCCACCTTGAGGGTAGTGGCGTACGCCGACGACGTTTCCCTCTTTGTATCCTCGAGAGAGGAGGCGGACTGGGTCATGTCTGAAGTTGAGCGCTACTCGGTGGCTTCTGGGTCCATGATCAACCGGGATAAGTGTGAGAGTCTCTGGCTGGGAGGGGGAGATCCAAGTTTCGATCTCCCGGACACCCTTCCAGGGCCTCAGGCCACAGCAAAAATTTTAGGCATCAGTTTCGGCCCGGGGGACTATCCCCAGCAAAACTGGGAGGGCAGACTTAAGATTGCCGCCCAGAAGGTGGATCAGTGGAAGGGTTGGTCCTTGACCCTGAGGGAAAGGGTTAACCTGGCCAAGGGGTTTTTGCTCCCTTTATTAATATACCTGGGCAGCGTCTGCATCTTGCCAGAACCTCTTTGGACACGGGTCTACAGCCTGTTCTTCCAACTATTATGGGGGAATAGGCTGAACCTGATCAAGAGGGAGGTCACGTACCGCACGAGGAGACTAGGAGGGTTGGGTATGGTCAACCCGGTGGTGTTTCTAGTAAACACCTTTCTTAAGGCAAACATCGCCAACCTCTGGTTAGAGAGGGCTCCTCCGTGGGTATTCTCCTGTAGGGGGTGGTTTCGGCCTTTCTTCCAGGAATGGGAGACAGGAGGGCGGGTGAAGGACCTTCGCACGCCTCATGGGCATCTTCCGGCTTATGCTACCCTGGTTGTGAAGGCGATCCGCCGGTGGGGTCTGGGAGTGTGGGAGATCAGGACCTTGTCAAGGAGGTTACTTGACAATAGGGTTCTGTTGACCCACTTCCAGAAGCCCCTGGCCCTCAAGGATTGCCCAAGCCGGGATCTGGAGGTGGGGCTCGGGTTATTAAACTCTAAGCGGATCCCCTTGAAGTTTTGGGACTTGACTTGGCGCTGCTTCCATGGGAGACTGTATGTGAGGGGCAACCTGAAGTACAGGAACTCTGATGACCGGGATTGTCCCCGCGAGGAGTGTGGCGGCATGCTTGAAAGCATGGAGCACTTCCTGCTTCAATGTCCCTTTAATACAGAGGTCTACAGTAGGGTGGGTGCTTCCATTGGCTGGCCTAGGCTGGCAGGCCTTTCCTATGCGGAGTGGGCCTATGGGGCATTCAGATCCCTTGGTGGCCGAGATCGGGGCACTGTCTTCTTAGTTAGTTTAGTGACTAGGTTTTACACGTGGAACGCACGGTGTTTAGTGTCCACCCAGCATAAAGTCCTCCCCCGGGAAGAGGTGATTAGGAACATCCTGGGTGACCTGGCAAAAGTGCGCTCGCTGGAGTATGAGAGGCTGGGTGCAGGGAGGGCTTCCCTTCTATGGAGGGGGTTCTCATTTAATGTGCCCTAGGGAGAGTTAGGGTATGTGTGTCTGTGATAGGGTTAGTTTAGTCCTTTCTATATTTTATATTTATTTGTAGGGTCAGATGGATGTGTAGGGTCAGGGAGGGACAGGTAGGGACAGTCTTTAGGGATAGGTAGTTAGCATTAGGTTGGTAGTGAGGGTCAGAGAGGGACAGGTAGGGACAGGTAGGGAAAGATTGGTAGGGCGGTAGGGACAGGTTTTTCTTTTTCTTTAATAGGGAGGGACAGGCTGTTTGTGTGTTAGAGCAGGGTGAGAGCCTCTGTAGTCTCCAGTTTCCTGGTGGTGGGCTGCTCCCCTCACATTTGTAGTTTTTTGTTTTACGGTTCAGAATCTGAATATAGGGCTTGCAAGCACTGAACTTGGGTCTGATCCTTTGGTTCATGTTTAGTAGTCTTAAAAAATCGGTTAAGTTGTTATGTCATGATGATTTGGTTAGTTGTTGTTACATCGTTATGTTGTGTTGTATATAAATAATGTATGTGTATTGTGTGTGTGGGGGGGTTAGTTTAGGTTGGGTGGGGGGCTTTAGGGGGGAGGGGGGAGGGGTTTGCGGTGGTTTTGTGAAAAATGTGGACGTCCTGCGGGATGCCGGAAGAGGCAAAGGGACCTTTTTGTGTGTGAAATGGCCACAAACTTTAGTGGGGCTTGTTGTGATAAGGCCACAGACTCTCGTGGGACCTTGGGTGTTAAAAAATGGTGGTGGGGGGGAAAAAAAAAAAAAAAAAAAAAAAAAAAAAAAAAAAAAAATATATAAAAAACTACAAAAAAAAGGTTTGCTGTGCATTAAGTTTTGTTTCGGCCAGGTGGCCTATTTCTTTGTTTTTGGCAGTGGGCCAGTTATTTAGTTTTCCTTTTTTGTTAGGGGGTTAGGTATGAATGTGCAGGTATGGATGTTGTGTATGCTGGGGGTCGGGTGCGTTTTAGGGCGCACCCTGGAGTTATGGTAGGGTCTTCCCTTGCTGGGGGGTCTCCTACAGAGTCTGCTGGAGGACTTGAACTTTGTGTCGTCTTATATTTCTTTGTTGGACTCTATATAATTTCAGATTTTAGGTTATGTCTTGCTGGGGTTTTGTTGGTTGTTAGTTGTTTGTTTGTTGTATAATTGTATCTGTGGTTTGGTTTTTGTGTTTTGTATATGTGTTTTTGTACTTTTATAATAAAAGAGCTCCAGTTGAATCTGTTGCAGCTTCATTCAGGAAGTGGTGGAGGTGGAGCCTGCAGTGAGCTGTGTGCCGTGTGCTTCCTGGACTGAGTGCTGCTGTGGAGAGAGCTCCTGGGAAGGGAGGTTTTTTTTTTTTTCCATCTGGGACTTTTTGTCTGCCCCCTTCCCAGGAAGGAAAGCTTGTGGTGGGACTGGCCTCCGGGGCTGGGCCCCTGGCTCCCACCTCCCGGTCCAAGCTGGCGGGGGGTGGGAGAAACACCAAGCCGGCTAAGGCAACAAGATCTGGCCAAGACAGCAAGGGGTCCGGCATGAGGACCCGGAGGACCCCCGAGGCTATGACCGCGGCGGCTCCTCCCTCCGGAGGTGGGTCGAGTACGAGCGGAGGTGCTGCAGCGGTGCCCCCTGATTGGGGTACCAAGGCGTCGAGGGAGGCAACCGTCACCTATGCCTCCCGTATACATGCGCACCTCTGTGAATATGAGGACGCTACAAAAAAGCTAAGTTCCCTCTGGGGGGAGTTGAGGGTGGCTCAGAAGAGGTCCGAGAGGGCCTCTGGCAGTAAGAATCCTGAGTTATCCGCCGCGGTCCGGAAGATCAAGCGGGCCATACAAGACCTGGAGGACCGCAGGAGCACCATCATGGCGGGCAGCGGACCCTTTAAGGAAAAGTTGCAGAATGATAGCCGGTTCAGAGCCATGACCGGTGGGGCTCTGGAGGGGTCGCAGGGCCCCAGCCAGGCGGTGGTGGAGGAGGAAGAGGTATGCGTGGAGGAGGCTGCACCCTACCCACCGCCTGGTGGCCTGGTAAGTGATCTCCAGGCATCGCATAGCGGGATAGCCCCTGAGCAGATGGCTCTCCCGTCTGATTCTAGCCCTTCAGAGGGCAGCGGGAGCGAGGGGGAGGATGAGGAGGATGGGAGCAGTAGCAGTGAGGGGGGCTGCCTTATCATGCAGCAGATCCAGCAGATCGAGTCCCCGGTACGTTTTGGTCAGCTTACGTTCGGGGATGAGATCTGCGAGGATGAGGCACCCGTGAGGGGGATGAAGAGAAAAGCAAAAAAAAAGAGAAAAACAACTGTTGCGCACAAATTTGTGTATGTCCCCCTCTCTGGGGCCCCCCTGTCCCGTTGTGCGGCACCCGCTACCCACCCCGGCTTGGACTCTGTTGTGGGTCCACAGCGAGGGAGCGGGGAGAATATAGGCCATGGCATGCGGAGCGCTGTCTCTGTTTGTGGTAATGGAGGCAGTGGGGCGGAGGTGTCTGATATGGAGCATGGCACGGAGGGCGGCCCGACGGTGGGTGTGATCTGTGGTGGTGCTCAGGCTGGATCCCCTGTAAAAGGGAGGTCTGGCCTGGCACCTGGTGCGCCTGCTGGCGTGCATGCATGGGGCGGCTTGTACATCTGCCGCTGCCTCCTGCTCTGCTGGCGGCGCACCGACAGCCGGGGCCGCATCTCCGGCGGCGTGTGCTGGGGTTTCTGGGTCCCTCACGCACGGATCCACTAAATCTGGATCACTTTCAGGGACCCAGAGACCTGGTAAGGTGAAGGGCGCGGGGCCTGCCGCTCCGGCAGAGCCGGCTCATAAAGGAAAGGTGGGGCTTGCTCCCCTGGCAAAATCCGTGGCGAGGTCGGGGCCCCCTGCGCAGGGGCCCAGTAATGGGTCAGCGCGGGGGGCTCCACCGCCGCTGGGTGCCGAGGGGGAGTGGCCTAGCCTGGGGCCAGCCGCCGGAGCTGGGGTGGCCAGGCTTTTTGTCGTAAAGGGTGTGACGGTAGGGGGTGCTATGCCCCTGAGAGCTGGTGCCGCTGGTCCAGGGGCCCCTGTGAGTAGACCCGGTTCCGGGTCGGCTTCGGGGGTCTCGGCGCGGCCGGCTTCGGGAGGCGTGGCCTCCCAGCCGTCCACAGCACCAGTGGGAGTGGCCTCTGGGGCCCCCACCGTGCTGCCTGGTGCGGGGGGTGTGGCCTCCGTCATCCAAGGCGCCGGTGGGAGTGGCCTCTGAGGCCCCCACTGTGCTGCCTGGTGCGGGGGGCTTGGTCTCCCTGTCACCCACGGCACCGGTGGGAGTGGCCTCTGGGGCCCCCACTGTGCTGCCTGGTGCAGGGGGCGTGTCCTCGCGGGTAAATCCCGCACAAGTGGGCGTCGCTTCACCCGAAAAGGGGCGGGGCTTAGCGCCGGCAGCTGCTGGGAGCAGTAGTGCCACAGCTGTGGCTAAAAATGGAGGTGGTGCCTGCCTGCCGGTGTCCTCTGTGCCCACGGGCTTATCTGGGGCAGGGGCGCCGGCAAAAATAGCTGCAGCACCAGGCTCCCAAAACCCCCCGGCAGGGAAGGTGCTGCCAGCAGGTGGCAGCAGTAGTAATGCTGTTGAAAAACCTGCTGGCAGAAAGTGTGTGGAGAAAAAAAACAACTGTGACCCCAGTGTGCATGTGAGTGGGAGTGGGGCAAGTGGGTGACTGTCGGTATGGATGTGTCTGTGGTGGAGGAAGCGAGTGCTGGTGTGTCTGTTGCTAGTGGGGGGGGTGGGGGTGGGGCTGGTCCATCTGCCCCCCCGGCTGCTGGTCCCCGGAGTTTTGCGGGGGTAGTAGCCGGGGCCTCGGGGTCTTCTCGGGGGGCTTCCTCACCTCTGGACCTCAGGGATGGTGACTTGCGACGCCGTTTCCTGGAGGCCCTCAAGAAGGGAGAACGGACGATCCAGGTAGAGGGAAGAGAGGTGGACCTGGCCTTTTGGCTAGATAGACATGGCCTGGCCGCCTTCCAAGATAAAAAGGAGGGGGAGACAGCGTGGTCCCTCCCGACAGCCGGGCAGGGGGTGGCCAGGAGGAATGTAGTTCGTCTTCGGTGGAGGGGCAGTGAAGCGTGCCCGCCAAGAGCAAGGGTCGTGGAGCTCCTCCTGAAGATGAACTTCAGGGCGACTGACATCTTTGCCCTGATCCATCCTTTTGGTACCCCCATCTTCGACATCAGTTTTGTTCGGCCGGAGGGCCTAGAGCTTTTTTGGTCGAATTTTGAACTGGTGAAGGGGGAGCCCGGCTGGCGAGACTTTGCCGTGCAGGCGGTGTCTCGCCAAAATGGAGTAAAGAGAGTGACCGTTCTAACTAATAACGAGTCACTCTCTGGGGTCGATATTATGACGTGGCTTTCCCGCTATGGGGAGGTCACGGACGTCCCAAAAAGAACAGGGACGAGTTTGGCATCTGGTCAGGGGGCTGGACCTTCATGATGAGGTTGAAGGTCTCAGGCGGTACTGTCACCCACATCCCCTCCTCAGCATTCCTGGGGAGGGACAGGATCCCGATCTTCTACCAGGGGCAACCAAAGGTCTGCCACAGGTGCGGTGATCCCCGCCACTTCAGCGCGGGCTGCAAGGTGCAGAAATGTGCCTTGTGTGGCGGGGTAGGTCATCTTGCCGCGGCCTGTGGTGACATTAGGTGTCACCTGTGTGGTGACCTAGGTCACCCGTACAGCCGCTGCCCCCGCTCCTTTTCTAACACCATCTCTGGTCAGGCGGGGGAGAGCCATGGGGGGGTCCCCAGCGGTGCATCCTCTGCTGGAGCCGGAGGTGGGGGCGGGAGAGGAGCTGAGGGGCCGGTGAAGGAAGGCGTGGCCAGTACATCTGCCCACCAGTGGCATCAGGTGAGGCGCCGTGGGGGTAGGGGGCAGGATAAGCCCCAGGCGACTGGGGTGATGTCTGTACCCTCCTCGGAAGCGGCAGCCGGTGCCCCTGAGGCCCTGGGGGAGGAGGCGGTAAGCGAGGAGATCAGGAGGATGGAGAGGGAGGAGGTGGCTGCTTCTGATGACTCCTCCCAGTATGAAAGTCTGGACGAGGAGGTGGTGGAGCAGCCTAAAACAAAAGGTGACAGTAAGACCAGTAAGAGTCGGAGGAGGAACCGAAAAGGGGCAAAAACATCTAAGGCCCCCCCCCTGGCCACTAAGGTGCCTACGGAAGGGCTCACCGGCTCCCCTCTGATCCCCCTCTCCAACCGGTTCCATGCCCTCGATGACTCTGCTGTGTCGGAGGTCGGGGGTGAGGGACCGGCGGTAACATCTGAGGTGCCTTCAGGGAGCGGCGGGGTCCGTCCTCCGGAGGGCTCACTTTCCTCTGGGGGGGGGACTGCCCTGGGGTCCAGGGGTGAGGAACCCGGTACTGGGAAGGTGGTGACGGGTGCTATGGACACCTCGGTGTCACTAAAGAGGAGGAGAGAGTCTGGCTCCTCCTCTGAGGGTGAAAAAAGTAAATTGAGGGGTGCGGTTAAAAAGAAGGCCGTCTAACTCAATCACCCATGATGGCGGAACCTACCCCGTTGACTCTGGCGTCGATTAATGTCGCCAGTATAAAGTCAGATGCGGCCAGATTTATGGCCTTTGATTTTTTCAACCGAGTTGAGGCTGACATTTTATTTTTGCAGGAGACCAGACTAACGGACATGGGGGCCATTTACAAAGCAAGGAGGGAGTGGAGGTGCGGGCCCTCATACTGGTCTCTTGCGGCCGAGCCGTATAGCGGGGTAGCGGTCCTTTTTAAGGCCGCTTCGGTGGAATGCAGACGGGTGATCGAGGTAGAAATGGGGAGGTGCTTGGTCCTTGACGTCTTCATGGGGGGACAGGAGCTCCGGCTCATTAACATCTATGGTCCACAGTCAGAGTGGGACCGTAAATGTCTCTTCCTGAAGATCAAGCCCTATCTTTTTACCAGCCGGCAGGTGGTCTTCGGTGGGGACTTTAATACTATAACTAGACCCCGTGATAGGGGAGGCCCCGGAGACCCCGGAGACCGAAGGCTGGCTTTTGATAGTAATACCCTTAACAGCATAGCAAGCGAAGCTCGCCTGGTGGATGTCCACATCCGGCACACCCCAGGTCACGGGGGTTTCACCTTTCATAGGGGTAGTTGTAGGTCTAGGATAGATAGGTTTTATTTAAAGGAGGAAGCCGTCTCTTCTGCAGTGTCCGCTGTTGAGGTGGAATTCTCCGATCACTGTTTCATTTCCTTTTCTTTGAATGTTGCAGAGACTCCCCGGATAGGGAGAGGCCTATGGAAGCTGAATTCGTCCCTGTTGGAAGAAGCGGATGTGAGACAATCCTTTGAGGAATTTCTTCAGAGCCAGGTACCTCTCTTGGGTCTCTGTAGCAGTAAGTCTGAGTGGTGGGAGATCTTCAAAACAAGAGTTGCGGGGTTCTTCCGTCAGCTTTCGAGCCTCAGAGGCCTGAACAGGTACCGCCTGTATCGGGAACTGGGGAGGAAACTCGAGCAGCTCGTCTCGACTGGAGGGGACCGTGAGGAAATCTCCAGTGTGAAGGCCTTGCTCAAGGGGTGCCAGTATGATAGGCACACATCCTTAGTTTTTGAGAGGGATTTCGGGAGGTACCGCTCGCCCGACCCCTACAGGAACTGCAGGATGTCAGTGAGTTGCAAGATGGTAACAGGACTGATCGACAGTACAGGTTCCCTGAACAGATCCAAATCAGGGATCCTGGAGGTGGTCAGATCCTTCTACTCGCATCTCTTGGGAAGGAGGGATCCAGATCGGGATGAGATGTCGGCTTTCCTGGCTGAAACCATCCCTGAACCAGGGGATGACCCCTCTCTTCATGGTTTGGCAGAAGCAATCAGGGAAGAGGAAGTGAGACGGGCCATTGATGGGCTCCGGCCCAAAAAATCGCCTGGTCCGGATGGCTTAACATCCGAGTTTTACAGGACTTTTAGGGACTCTTTGGTCCCCCTCATGACTGAGGTTTTTAATGAATGTCTCTCCTCGGACATTCTTCCCGGTTCACTGAGGAAGTCTGATTATCCTGTCAAAGGGTAAAGACTCGTCCCGTATTGAGAATTATCGTCCCATAGCGCTTCTCAATACGGACCGAAAGGTTCTGGCAAAGGTGCTTTTCAATCGATTGGTGAAGTTTGCACCCCGGCTCCTTTCGGGGGCCCAGCACTGCTCTGTTCCAGGCCGCAGTACTTTTAGTGCTGTGCTCGGTGTCCGAGAGGCAGTGGAGCAGGGCAGGGCAGGTCTCTGGAAGGGGTACTTGCTGTCCTTAGACCAGGCGAAGGCCTTTGGCCGGGTTAACCATGAGTACCTCTGGTCCGTCCTTCTGAGGTACGGTCTGCCCGGGAGGTTTGTTGATTGGTTGAGAGTATTATACAATGGGGCAGAGACTTTTCCGCTTGTGAACGGTTGGGTCGGACCCCCTTTTGAGGTGAGGTCTGGTGTCCGCCAGGGCTGTCCTCTGAGCCTACTGTTATACGTGTTCGCGATCGACCCCTTTTTAAGGAGAGTGGAACGCGGACCGTTGGTGGGAGTCGGGATGGACCGGGCGGAGCCAGAGGCCACCTTGAGGGTAGTGGCGTACGCCGACGATGTTTCCCTCTTTGTATCCTCGAGAGAGGAGGCGGACTGGGTCATGTCTGAAGTTGAGCGCTACTCGGTGGCTTCTGGGTCCATGATCAACCGGGATAAGTGTGAGGGTCTCTGGCTGGGAGGGGGAGATCCAAGTTTCGATCTCCCGGACACCCTTCCAGGGCCTCAGGCCACAGCAAAAATTTTAGGCATCAGTTTCGGCCCGGGGGACTATCCCCAGCAAAACTGGGAGGGCAGACTTAAGATTGCCGCCCAGAAGGTGGATCAGTGGAAGGGTTGGTCCTTGACCCTGAGGGAAAGGGTTAACCTGGCCAAGGGGTATTTGCTCCCTTTATTAATATACCTGGGCAGCGTCTGCATCTTGCCAGAACCTCTTTGGACACGGGTCTACAGCCTGTTCTTCCAACTATTATGGGGGAATAGGCTGAACCTGATCAAGAGGGAGGTCACGTACCGCACGAGGAGACTAGGAGGGTTGGGTATGGTCAACCCGGTGGTGTTTCTAGTAAACACCTTTCTTAAGGCAAACATCGCCAACCTCTGGTTAGAGAGGGCTCCTCCGTGGGTATTCTCCTGTAGGGGGTGGTTTCGGCCTTTCTTCCAGGAATGGGAGACAGGAGGGCGGATGAAGGACCTTCGCACGCCTCATGGGCATCTTCCGGCTTATGCTACCCTGGTTGTGAAGGCGATCCGCCGGTGGGGTCTGGGAGTGTGGGAGATCAGGACCTTGTCAAGGAGGTTACTTGACAATAGGGTTCCGTTGACCCACTTCCAGAAGCCCCTGGCCCTCAAGGATTGCCCAAGCCGGGATCTGGAGGTGGGGCTCGGGTTATTAAACTCTAAGCGGATCCCCTTGAAGTTTTGGGACTTGACTTGGCGCTGCTTCCATGGGAGACTGTATGTGAGGGGCAACCTGAAGTACAGGAACTCTGATGACCGGGATTGTCCCCGCGAGGAGTGTGGCGGCATGCTTGAAAGCATGGAGCACTTCCTGCTTCAATGTCCCTTTAATACAGAGGTCTACAGTAGGGTGGGTGCTTCCATTGGCTGGCCTAGGCTGGCAGGCCTTTCCTATGCGGAGTGGGCCTATGGGGCATTCAGGTCCCTTGGTGGCCGAGATCGGGGCACTGTCTTCTTAGTTAGTTTAGTGACTAGGTTTTACACGTGGAATGCACGGTGTTTAGTGTCCACCTAGCATAAAGTCCTCCCCCGGGAAGAGGTGATTAGGAACATCCTGGGTGACCTGGCAAAAGTGCGCTCGCTGGAGTATGAGAGGCTGGGTGCAGGGAGGGCTTCCCTTCTATGGAGGGGGTTCTCATTTAATGTGCCCTAGGGAGAGTTAGGGTATGTGTGTCTGTAATAGGGTTAGTTTAGTCCTTTCTATATTTTATATTTATTTGTAGGGTCAGATGGATGTGTAGGGTCAGGGAGGGACAGGTAGGGACAGTCTTTAGGGATAGGTAGTTAGCATTAGGTTGGTAGTGAGGGTCAGAGAGGGACAGGTAGGGACAGGTAGGGATAGATTGGTAGGGCGGTAGGGACAGGTTTTTCTTTTTCTTTAATAGGGAGGGACAGGGTGTTTGTGTGCTAGATTAGGGTGAGAACCTCGGTAGTCTCCAGTTTCCTGGTGGTGGGCTGCTCCCCTCACACTATAGTTTTTTGTTTTACGGTATGGGAAACCCGAATATAGGGCTTGCAAGTACTGAACTTGGGTCTGACTTTTGTTCATGGTTATGGTCATTTGTTTATATTGTGCTATTGTTATGTTGTGTTTGCTTTGGTTATGTTGAGTACTGTATATACATGTATAGTTTTGTGTATTGTATGTATGTGTAATTTGCGCACGGGGGGGTTAGTGTAGGTTGGGTGGGGGTTTTCAGGGGGAGAGGGGGAGGGGTTTTTGGGAGAATGGACGTCCTACGGGATGCGGGAAAAAGGACCCGTTATTTGTGGGCCACAAACTTTCGTGGGACCTAAAAAGAGATGCTGTGATAAGGCCACAGACTTTCGTGGGACCTTGGGTGTTAAAAAATGGTGGTGGGAAAAAAAAATAAATAAAAAAAAAATAAAAAAATAAATAAATAAAAAAAAAAAAAAAAAAAAAAAAAAAGGGAGAGGGTTTTTTTTTTTTTTGTGTGTGTATAGGTGTTAAGCTTTTTGGCCAGGTGGCCCGTCTCTTTTTTTTTTTGGGCGATGGGCCTGGTTTCTTAGTTTTCCTTTTGTTAGGGGGTTAGGTGTGAATGTGAGCGAATGTTGGGGTAAAGTAAGGTATATGTAAGGTCTTCCCTTGCCAGGGGGGTCCTTGGGAAAAGTAAGGACCAGTATTTTGCTGGACTCTGGAGAGTCTTGGACTTGCTGGGGTCCTAGGACTATATTTTGCTGGGGTTTTAGTTGTTTTTGTACAGTGTCTGTATTTGTGTTGTGTTTTTGTGTTTTTGTATTTTTATAATAAAAAGAGCTCCAGTTCTGCCTGTTGCACCTTCTTTCAGGAAGTGGTGGAGGCGGAGCCTGCAGTGAGCTGTGCTGAGTGCTGCGTTTGGAGAGAGCTCCTGGGAAGGGAGGTAATCTTTTCCATCTGGGACTTTTTGTCTGCCCCCTTCCCAGGAAAGGAAGCTCAGAGTGGGACTGGCCTCCGGGGCTGGGCCCCTGGCTCCCACCTCCCGGTCTAAGCCGGCGGGGGGTGGGAGGAACACCAACCAGGCTAAGGCAACAAAATCAGGCCGAGGCAGCAAGGGGTCCGCCATGAGGACCCGGAGGACCCTCGAGGCTATGACCGCGGCGGCTCCTCCCTCCGGAGGTGGGTCGAGTGCCAGCAGAGGTGCTGCAGCGGTGCCCCCTGATTGGGGTACCAAGGTGGCGAGGGAGGCAACCGTCACCTATGCCTCCCGTATCCATGCACACCTCTGCGAGTATGAGGACACCTCCAAAAAGCTAAGTTCCCTCTGGGGGGAGTTGAGGGTAGCTCAGGAGAGGTCCAAAAGGGCCTCTGGCAGCAAGAAGCCTGAGCTATCCGCCACGGTCCGGAAGATCAAGCAGGCCATACAAGACCTGGAGGACCGCAGGAGCACCATATTGGCAGGCAGTGGACCCTTCATGGAGAAGCTGCGGAATGATGACCGGTTCAGAGCCATGACCGGTGGGGCTCTGGAGGGGTCGCAGGGCCCCGGCCAGGCGGTGGAGGAGGAGGAAGAAGAGGAATGCGTGGAGGAGGTCGCACCCTACCCACCGCCTGGTGGCCTGGTAAGTGATCTCCAGGCATCGCATAGCGGGATAGCCCCTGAGCAGATGGCTCTCCCGTCTGATTCTAGCCCTTCAGAGGGCAGCGGGAGCGAGGGGGAGGATGAGGAGGATGGGAGTAGCAGCAGTGAGGGGGGCTGCCTTATCATGCAACAGATCCAGCAGATTGAAGCCCCGGTACGTTTTGGTCAGCTTACGTTCGGGGATTAGATCTGCGAGGATGAGGCACCCGGGAGGGGGACGAAGAGAAAAGCAAAAAAAAAAAAAGAAAACATCTATTGCACATAAGTTCGTGTATGTCCCCCTCTCTGGGGCCCCCCTGTCCCGTTGTGCGGCACCCGCCACCCACCCCGGCTTGGACTCTGTTGTGGGTCCACAGCGAGGGAGCGGGGAGAACATAGGCCATGGCACGCAGAGCGCTGCCTCTGTTTGTGGTAATGGAGGCAGTGGGTCTGAGGTGTCTGATATGGAGCATGGCGCGGAGGGCGGCCCGATGGTGGGAGTCATCAGTGGTGGTGCTCGGGCTGGATCCCCTGTAAAAGGGGGGTCTGGCCTGGCACCTGGTGCGCCTGCTGGCGTGCGGGGGGCGGCGTGTACATCTGCCGCTGCCTCATGCGCTGCCGGCGGTGCACCGACAGCCGGGGCCGCATCTCCGGCGGCGTGCGCTGGGGTGTCTGGGTCCCTCACACACGGATCCACTAAAAAATCTGGATCACTTTTAGGGACCCAGAAACCTGTTAAGATAAGGGGCGCGGGGCCTGCGGCTACGGCAGAGCCGGCTCATAAGCGTAAGGTGGGGCTTGCTCCCCTGGCAAAATCCATGGCGGGGTCAGGGCCCCCTGCGCAGAGGCCCAGTAATGGGTCAGCGCGCGGGGCTCCACCGCCGCTGGGTGCCGAGGGGGAGTGGCCTAGCCTGGGGCCGGCCGCCGGAGCTGGGGTGGCCAGGCTTTTTGTGGCAACGGGTGTGACGGTAGGGGGTGCTATGCCCCTGAGAGCTGGTGCCGCTGGTCCAGGGGCCCCTGTGAGTAGACCCGGTTCCGGGTCGGCTTCGGGGGTCACGGCGCGGCCGGCTTCGGGGGGCGTGGCCTCCACGGCGCCAGTGGGAGTGGCCTCTGGGGCCCCCACTGTGCTGCCTGGTGCGGGGGGCGTGGCCTCCCTGTCACCAAAGGCATTGGTGGGAGTGGCCTCTGGGGCTCCAACCGTGCTGCCTGGTGTGGGGGGCGTGGCCTCCCTGCCATCCACGGCACCGGTGGGAGTGGCCTCTGGGGCCCCCACTGTGCTACCTGGTGCGGGGGGCGTGGCCTCCCTGTCATCCACGGCACCGGTGGGAGTGGCCTCCGGGGCCCCCACTGTGCTGCCTGGTGCGGGGGGCGTGGCCTCGCAAGCAAAACCCGCCCAAGTGGGCGTGGCTCCGCCCAAAATGGGCGGGGCTTAGCATTGGCAGCTGCTGGGAGCAGTGGTGCCACAGCTGTAACAGGCAGCAGAGGTGGTGCCTGCCTGTCGGTGTCCCCTGTGCTCGTGGGCTTATCTGGGGCAGGGGCGCCGGCAAAAGTCTCAGCACCTGGCTCCCAAATCCCCCCGGCAGGGAAGGTGCTGCCAGCAGGTGGCAGCAGTGGAAAAACTGCTGGCAAAAAATGCTTGAAAAAAATGAAGAACTGTGACCCCAGTGTGCATGTGAGTGAGAGTGGCCCAGGTGGGGTGACTGTTGACATGGATGGGGATGGCGTGGGTATGAATGTGGCTGTGGTTGAGGATACGAATGTTGGCGTGTCGGTGGCCGGGGGTAAGAATGGTATGTCTGTTGGTAGTAGGGGGAGTGGGGACAGGGCTGGTCCATCTGCCCCCCCCCGGCTGCTGGTCCTCGGAGTTTTGCGGGGGTAGTAGCCGGGGCCTCGGGGTCTTCTCGGGGGGCTTCCTCACCTCTGGACCTCTGGGATGGTGACTTGCGGCGCCGTTTTCTGGAGGCCCTCAAGAAGGGAGAACGGACGATCCAGGTAGAGGGAAGAGAGGTGGACCTGGCCTTTTGGCTGGATAGACACGGCCAGGCCGCCTTGCAAGATAAAAGGGAGGGGGAGACAGTGTGGTCCCTCCCGACAGCCGGGCAGGGGGTGGCCAGGAGGAATGTAGTCCGTCTTCGGTGGAGGGGCAGTGAAGCGTGCCCGCCAAGAGCGAGGGTCGTGGAGCTCCTCCTGAAGATGGACTTCAGGGCGACTGACATCTTTGCCCTGATCCATCCTTTTGGTACCCCCGTCTTCGACATCAGTTTTGTTCGACCGGAGGGCCTAGAGCTTTTCTGGTCGAATTTTGAACTGGTGAAGGGGGAGCCCGGCTGGCGAGACTTTGCCGTTCAGGCGGTGTCTCGCCAAAATGGCGTAAAGAGGGTGACCGTTCTAACCAATAATGAGTCACTCTCTGGGGTCGATATCTTGACGTGGCTTTCTCGCTATGGGGAGGTCAGAGACGTCCCAAAAAAGAACAGGGACGAGTTTGGCATTTGGTCAGGGGGCTGGACCTTCATGATGAGGTTGAAGGTCTCAGGCGGTACTGTCACCCACATCCCTTCCTCAGCATTTCTGGGGAGAGACAGGATCCTGATCTTCTACCAGGGGCAACCGAAGGTCTGCCACAGGTGCGGTGATCCCCGTCACTTCAGCGCGGGCTGCAAGGTGCAGAAATGTGCCTTGTGTGGCGGGGTAGGTCATCTTGCCGCGGCCTGTGGTGACATTAGGTGACATCTGTGTGGTGACCTAGGTCACCCGTATAGCCGCTGCCCCCTCTCCGTTTCTAACACCATCTCTGGTCAGGCGGGGGAGAGCCGTGGGGGGGTCCCCAGCGGTGCATCCTCTGCTGGAGCTGGAGGTGGGGGCGGGAGAGGAGCTGAGGGGCCAGTGAGGGAAGGCGAGGCCAGTTCATCTGCCCACCAGTGGCAACAGGTGAGGCGCCGTGGGGGTAAGGGGCAGGATAAGCCTCAGGCGGCTGGGGTGATGTCTGTCCCCACCCCAGAAGCGGCAGCCGGAGCCCCTGAGGCCCTGGGGGAGGAGGCGGTGAACGAGGAGATCAGGAGGATGGAGAGGGAGGAGGTGGCTGCTTCTGATGATTCCTCCCAGTATGAAAGTCTGGACAAGGAGGTGGTGGAACAGCCTAAAAAATCAGGTGACAGTAAGGCCGGTAAGAGTCTGAGGAGGAAGAACCGAAAAGGGGAAAAAACATCTAAAGCCCCCCCCTTGGCCGCTAAAGTGCCTACGGAAGGGCTCACCGGCTCCCCTCTGATCCCCCTCTCCAACCGGTTCCATGCCCTCGATGACTCTGCTATGTCGGAGGTTGGGGGCGAGGGACCGGTGGTAACATCTGAGGTGCCTTCAGGGAGCGGCGGGGTCCGTCCTCCGGGGGGCTCTCTTTCCTCTGGGGGGGGGGACTGCCCCGGGGTCCAGAGGTGAGGAAACCAGTACTGGGAAGGAGGTGTCTAGTACTATGGACACCTCTGTGTCACTAAAGAGGAGGGGAGAGTCTGGCTCCTCCTCTGAAGGTGAGCACAAAAAATCTGGGGGTACGGTCAAAAAGAAGGCCGTCTAACTCAATCACCCATGATGGCGGAACCTACCCCGTTGACTCTGGCGTCGATTAATGTCGCCAGTATAAAGTCAGATACGGCCAGATTTATGGCCTTTGATTTTTTCAACCGAGTTGAGGCTGACATTTTATTTTTGCAGGAGACCAGACTAACGGACATGGGGGCCATTTACAAAGCAAGGAGGGAGTGGAGGTGCGGGCCCTCATACTGGTCTCTTGCGGCCGAGCCGTATAGCAGGGTAGCGGTCCTTTTTAAGGCCGCTTCGGTGGAATGCAGACGGGTGATCGAGGTAGAAATGGGGAGGTGCTTGGTCCTTGACGTCTTCATGGGGGGACAGGAGCTCCGGCTCATTAACATCTATGGTCCACAGTCAAGGTGGGTCCGTAAATGTCTCTTCCTGAAGATCAAGCCCTAACTTTTTACCAGCCGGCAGGTGGTCTTCGGTGGGGACTTTAATACTATAACTAGATCCCGTGATAGGGGAGGCCCCGGAGACCGAAGGCTGGCTTTTGATAGTAATACTCTTAATAGCATAGCAAGCGAAGCTCGCCTGGTGGATGTCCACATCCGGCACACCCCAGGTCACGGGGGTTTCACCTTTCATAGGGGTAGTTGTAGGTCTAGGATAGACGGCTTCCTCCTTTAAAAAAAACCTGTCTCTTCTGCAGTGTCCGCTGTTGAGGTGGAATTCTCCGATCACTGTTTCATTTTCTTTTCCTTGAATGTTACAGAGACTCCCCGGATAGGGAGAGGCCTATGGAAGCTGAATTCGTCCCTGTTGGAAGAAGCGGATGTAAGACAATCCTTTGAGGATTTTCTTCAGAGCCAGGTACCTCTCTTGGGTCTCTGTAGCAGTAAGTCTGAGTGGTGGGAGATCTTCAAAAGAAGGGTTGCGGGGTTCTTCCGTCAGCTCTCGAGCCTCAGAGGCCTGAACAGGTACCGCCTGTATCGGGAGCTGGGGAGGAAACTCGAGCAGCTCGTCTCGACTGGAGGGGACCGTGAGGAAATCTCCAGGGTGAAGGCCTTGCTCAAGGGGTGCCAGTATGATAGGCACACATCCTTAGTTTTTGAGAGGGATTTCGGGAGGTACCGCTCGCCCGACCCCTACAGGAACTGCAGGATGTCAGTGAGTTGCAAGATGGTAACAGGACTGATCGACAGTACGGGTTCCCTGAACAGATCCAAATCAGGGATCCTGGAGGTGGTCAGATCCTTCTACTCGCATCTCTTGGGAAGGAGGGATCCAGATCGGGATGAGATGTCGGCTTTCCTGGCTGAAACCATCCCTGAACCAGGGGATGACCCCTCTCTTCATGTTTTGGCAGAAGCAATCAGGGAAGAGGAAGTGAGACGGACCATTGATGGGCTCCGGCCCAAAAAATCGCCCGGTCCGGATGGATTAACATCCGAGTTTTACAGGACTTTTAGGGACTCTTTGGTCCCCCTCATGACTGAGGTTTTTAATGAATGTCTCTCCTCGGACATTCTTCCCGGTTCAATGAGGAAGTCCGCCCTGATTATCCTGTCAAAGGGTAAAGACTCGTCCCGTATTGAGAATTGGCGTCCCATAGCGCTTCTCAATACGGACCGAAAGGTTCTGGCAAAGGTGCTTTTCAATCAGTTGGTGAAGTTTGCACCCCGGCTCCTTTCAGGGGCCCAGCACTGCTCTGTTCCAGTCCGCAGTACTTTTAGTGCTGTGCTCGGTGTCCGGGAGGCAGTGGAGCAGAGCAGGGCATGTCACTGGAAGGGGTACTTGCTGTCCTTAGACCAGGCGAAGGCCTTTGACCGGGTTAACCATGAGTACCTCTGGTCCGTCCTTCTGAGGTACGGTCTGCCCGGGAGGTTTGTTGATTGGTTGAGAGTATTATACAATGGGGCAGAGACTTTTCCGCTTGTGAACGGTTGGGTCGGACCCCCTTTTGAGGTGAAGTCTGGTGTCCGCCAGGGCTTTCCTCTGAGCCCACTGTTTTACGTGTTCGCGATCGACCCCTTTTTAAAGAGAGTGGAACGCGGACCGTTGGTGGGAGTCGGGATGGACCGGGCGGAGCCAGAGACCACCTTGAGGGTAGTGGCGTACGCCGATGACGTTTCCCTTTTTGTATCCTCGAGAGAGGAGGCAGACTGGGTCATGTCTGAGGTTGAGCGCTACTCTGTGGCATCTGGGTCCATGATCAACCGGGATAAGTGTGAGAGTCTCTGGCTGGGAGGGGGAGATCCTAGATTTGATCTCCCGGACACCCTTCCAGGGCCTCAGGCCACAGCAAAAATTTTAGGCATCAGTTTCGGCCCGGGGGACTATCCCCAGCAAAACTGGGAGGGCAGACTTAAGATTGCCGCCCAGAAGGTAGATCAGTGGAAGGGTTGGTCCTTGACCCTGAGGGAAAGGGTTAACCTGGCCAAGGGGTATTTGCTCCCTTTATTAATATACCTGGGCAGCGTCTGCATCTTGCCAGAACCTCTTTGGACACGGGTCTACAGCCTGTTCTTCCAACTATTATGGGGGAATAGGCTGAACCTAATAAAGAGGGAGGTCACGTATCGCACGAGGAGATTAGGAGGGTTAGGTATGGTCAACCCAGTGGTGTTTCTAGTAAACACCTTTCTTAAGGCAAACATCGCCAACCTCTGGTTAGAGAGGGCTCCTCCGTGGGTATTCTCCTGTAGGGGGTGGTTTCGGCCTTTCTTCCAGCAATGGGAGACAGGAGGGCGGGTGAAGGACCTTCGCATGCCTCATGGGCATCTTCCGGCTTATGCTACCCTGGTTGTGAAGGTGATCCGCCGGTGGGGTCTGGGAGTGTGGGAGATCAGGACCTTGTCAAGGAGGTTACTTGACAATAGGGTTCTGTTGACCCACTTCCAGAAGCCACTGGCCCTCAGGGATTGCCCAAGCCGGGATCTGGAGGTGGGGCTCGGGTTGTTAAACTCTAAGCGGATCCCCTTGAAGTTTTGGGACTTGGCTTGGCGCTGCTTCCATGGGAGACTGTATGTGAGGGACAACCTGAAGTACAGGAACTCTGATGACTGGGATTGTCCCCGCGAGGAGTGTGGCGGCATGCTTGAAAGCATGGAGCACTTCCTGCTTCGGTGTCCTTTTAATACAGAGGTCTACAAGAGGGTGGGTGCTTCCATTGGCTGGCCCAGGCTGGCAGGCCTTTCCTATGCGGAGTGGGCCTATGGGGCATTCAGATCCCTTGGTGGCCGAGATCGGGGCACTGTTTTCTTAGTTAGCTTAGTGACTAGGTTTTACACGTGGAACGCACGGTGTTTAGTGTCCACCCAGCAGAAAGTCCTCCCATGGGGAGAGGTGATTAGGAACATCCTGGGTGACCTGGCAAAAGTGCGCTCGCTGGAGTATGAGAGGCTGGGTGCAGGGAGGGCTTTCCTTCTATGGAGGGGGTTCTCATTTAATGTGCCCTAGGGAGAGTTAGGGAATGTGTGTCTGTGATAGGGTTAGTTTAGTCCCTTTCTATATTTTATATTTATGTGTAGGGTCAGGGAGGGACAGGTAGGGACAGTCTTTAGGGACAGGTAGTTAGTATTAGGTTGGTAGTGAGGGACAGGTAGGGACAGGTAGGGAAAGATTGGTAGGGTGGTAGGGACAGATTTTTCTTTTTCTTTATTAGAGAGGGATAGGATTCTGTGTGATAGATTAGGGTGAGAGCCTCTGTAATCTCCAGTTCCCGGTGGTGGGCTGTTACCCTCACGTGTAGTTTTTTGTTTTATGGTATTGGAACCCGTATATAGGGCTTGCAAGCACCGAACTTGGGTCTGATTTTGGTTCATGGTTGTTGTATATGGTAATGTGATTAAGTTTTTTAGGTTTATTGTAGTGTTATAAAGTTGCGTATATTATTATTTTTTTTTATATGTCTGTGTATTATGATGTGTGTTTGGGGGGGTTTAGTGTAGGTTGGGTGGGGGGTTTCAGGGGGGAGGGGGGGAGGGGTTTTGGTGGATGGGTTGGTGGTTTGGACATCCTAAAATGGATGGGAAAAAAGGCAAAAGGACCTGGTATCTTTGTGGGCCACAAACTTTAGTGGGACCCTGGTGTGATGAGGCCACAGACTATCGTGGGACCTTGGGTGTTGGGAGTGGGAACAAAAAAAAAAAAAAAACTACAAAAAAAAGGTTTGCTGTGTATTAAGTTTTGTTTCGGCCAGGTGGCCTATTTCTTTTTTTTTGGCAGTGGGCCAGTTTGTTGTTTTGTTTTGGGGGTTTAGGTATGAATGTGGAGTGAATGTTGGAAGGGGATATTTTTGGAAAAAAAGGGTTAAGGTCTTCCCTTGCTGGGGGGGACTTTTGGAAATGGACGTTTTATGTTCCATGAACATTGCAGGACATTTTTGCCTTTTAATTCATACTGGACATTATAATTTGGACTTGTTTGTGTTTTGCAATTTGTTCTTTGTGCAGTGTGTTTTATGGTTTGTTTTATACTTTTCTAATAAAAAGAGTTCCAGTTCTGCCTGTTGCACCTTCTTTCAGGAAGTGGTGGAGGTGGAGCCTGCAGTGAGCTGTGCTGAGTGCTGCGTTTGGAGAGAGCTCCTGGGAAGGGAGGTAATCTTTTCCATCTGGGACTTTTTGTCTGCTCCCTTCCCAGGAAACAAGGCTCAGAGTGGGACTGGCCTCCGGGGCTGGGCCCCCGGCTCCCACCTCCCGGTCTAAGCCGGCGGGGGGTGGGAGGAACACCAACCAGGCTAAGGCGACAACATCAGGCCGAGGCAGCAAGGGGTCCGCCATGAGGACCCGGAGGACCCCCGAGGCTACGACCGCGGCGGCTCCTCCCTCCGGAGGTGGGTCGAGTGCCAGCAGAGGTGCTGCAGCGGTGCCCCCTGATTGGGGTACCAAGGTGGCGAGGGAGGCAACCGTCACCTATGCCTCCCGTGTCCATGCGCACCTCTGTGAGTATGAGGACACCGCAAAAAAGCTAAGTTCCCTCTGGGGGGAGTTGAGGGTAGCTCAGGAGAGGTCCGAAAGGGCCTCTGGCACCAAGAAGCCTGAGCTATCCGCCGCGGTCCGGAAAATCAAGCAAGCCATCCAAGAGCTGCAGGACCGCAGGAGCACCATATTGGCAGGCAGTGGACCCTTCATGGAGAAGCTGCGGAATGATGACCGGTTCAGAGCCATGACCGGTGGGGCTCTGGAGGGGTCGCAGGGCCCCGGCCAGGCGGTGGAGGAGGAGGAAGAAGAGGTATGCGTGGAGGAGGTTGCACCCTACCCACCGCCTGGTGGCCTGGTAAGTGATCTCCAGGCATCGCATAGCGGGATAGCCCCTGAGCAGATGGCTCTCCCGTCTGATTCTAGCCCTTCAGAGGGCAGCGGGAGCGAGGGGGAGGATGAGGAGGATGGGAGTAGCAGCAGTGAGGGGGGCTGCCTTATCATGCAGCAGATCCAGCAGATCGAGTCCCCGGTACATTTTGGTCAGCTTAAGTTCGGTGATGAGATCTGCGAGGATGAGGCACCCGGGAGGGGGACGAAGAGAAAAGCAAAAAAAAAAAAGAAAACATCTATTGCACATAAATTTGTGTATGTCCCTCTCTCTGGGGCCCCCCTGTCCCGTTGTTCGGCACCCGCCACCCACGCCGGCTTGGACTCTGTTGTGGGTCCACAGCGAGGGAGCGGGGAGAACATAGGCCATGGCACGCAGAGCGCTGCCTCTGTTTGTGGTAATGGAGGCAGTGGGTCCAAGGTGTCTGATATGGAGCATGGCGCGGAGGGCGGCCCGACGGTGGGTGTCATTGGTGGTGGTGCTCGTGCTGGAGCCCCTGTAAAAAGGGGGTCTGGCCAGGCACCTGGTGCTCCTGCTGGCGTGCAGGAGGCGGCGTGTACATCTGCCACTGCCTCCTGCGCTGCCGGCGGCGCACCGACAGCCGGGGCCGCGTCTCCGGCGGCGTGTGCTGGGGTGTCTGGGTCCCTCACACACGGATCCACTAAAAAATCTGGATCACTTTTAGGGACCCAGAAACCTGGTAAGGTAAAGGGCGCGGGGCCTGCGGCTCCGGCAGAGCCGGCTCATAAGCGTAAGGTGGGGCTTGCTCCCCTGGCAAAATCCGTGGCGAGGTCGGGGCCCCCTGCGCAGGGGCCCGGTAATGGGTCAGCGCGGGGGGCTCCACTGCCGCTGGGTGCCGAGGGGGAGTGGCCTAGCCTGGGGCCGGCCGCCGGAGCTGGGGTGGCCAGGCTTTTTGTGGCAAAGGGTGTGACGGTAGGGGGTGCTATGCCCCTGAGAGCTGGTGCCGCTGGTCCAGGGGCCCCTGTGAGTAGACCCGGTTCTGGGTCGGCTTCGGGGGTCCCGGCGCGGCCGGCTTCGGGGGGCGTGGCCTCCCAGCCGTCCATGGCACCAGTGGGAGTGGCCTCTGGGGCCCCCACCGTGCTGCCTGGTGCGGGGGGCGTGGCCTCCCTGTCACCAAAGGCACCGGTGGGAGTGGCCTCTGGGGCCCCCACCGTGCTGCCTGGTGTGGGGGGCGTGGCCTCCCTGTCATCCACGGCACCGGTGGGAGTGGCCTCTGGGGCCCCCACTGTGCTGCCTGGTGCGGGGGGCGTGGCCTCCCTGTCACCCACGGCACCGGTGGGAGTGGCCTCCGGGGCCCCCACCGTGCTGCCTGGTGCGGGGGGCGTGGCCTCGCTGACAAAACCCACCCAAGTGGGCGTGGCTCCGCCCGAAAAGGGGCGGGGCTTAGCGTTGGCAGCTGCTGGGAGCAGTGGTGCCACAGCTGTAACAGACAGCAGAGGTGATGCCTGCCTGTCGGTGTCCCCTGTGCTCGTGGGCTTATCTGGGGCAGGGGCACCGGCAAAAGTCTCAGCACCTGGCTCACAAATCCCCCCGGCAGGTAAGGTGCTGCCAGCAGGTGGCAGCAGTGGAAAAACTGCTGGCAAAAAATGCTTGCAAAAAATGAATAACTGTGACCCCAGTGTGCATGTGAGTGAGAGTGGCCCAAGTGAGGTGACTGTTGACATGGATGGGGATGGCGTGGGTATGAATGTGGCTGTGGTTGAGGATACGAATGTTGGCGTGTCTGTGGCCGGGGGTAAGAATGGTATGTCTGTTGGTAGTGGGGGGAGTGGGGACAGGGCTGGTCCATCTGCCCCCCCGGCTGCTGGTCCTCGGAGTTTTGCGGTGGTAGTAGCCGGGGCCTCGGGGTCTTCTCGGGGGACTTCCTCACCTCTGGACCTCAGGGATGGTGACTTGCGGCGCCGTTTCCTGGAGGCCCTCAAGAAGGGAGAACGGACGATCCAGGTAGAGGGAAGAGAGGTGGACCTGGCCTTTTGGCTGGATAGACACGGCCAGGCCGCCTTCCAAGATAAAAGGGAGGGGGAGACAGTGTGGTCCCTCCCGACAGCCGGGCAGGGGGTTGGCCAGGAGGAATGTAGTCCGTCTTCGGTGGAGGGGCAGTGAAGCGTGCCCGCCAAGAGCGAGGGTCGTGGAGCTCCTCCTGAACATGGACTTCAGGGCGACTGACATCTTTGCCCTGATCCATCCTTTTGGTACCCCCGTCTTCGACATCAGTTTTGTTCGACCGGAGGGCCTAGAGCTGTTCTGGTCGAATTTTGAACTGGTGAAGGGGGAGCCCGGCTGGCGAGACTTTGCCGTGCAGGCGGTGTCTCGCCAAAATGGCGTAAAGAGGGTGACCGTTCTAACCAATAACGAGTCACTCTCTGGGGTCGATATCTTGACGTGGCTTTCTCGCTATGGGGAGGTCACGGACGTCCCAAAAAAGAACAGGGACGAGTTTGGCATTTGGTCAGGGGGCTGGACCTTCATGATGAGGTTGAAGGTCTCAGGCGGTACTGTCACCCATATCCCTTCCTCAGCATTTCTGGGGAGAGACAGGATCCTGATCTTCTACCAGGGGCAACCGAAGGTCTGCCACACGTGCGGTGATCCCCGTCACTTTAGCGCGGGCTGCAAGGTGCAGAAATGTGCCTTGTGTGGCGGGGTAGGTCATCTTGCCGCGGCCTGTGGTGACATTAGGTGTCATCTGTGTGGTGACCTAGGTCACCCGTATAGCCGCTGCCCCCGCTCCGTTTCTAACACCATCTCTGGTTAGGTGGGGGAGAGCCGTGGGGGGGTCCCCAGCGGTGCATCCTCTGCTGGAGCTGGAGTTGGGGGCGGGAGAGGAGCTGAGGGGCCAGTGAGGGAAGGCGAGGCCAGTTCATCTGCCCACCAGTGGCAACAGGTGAGGCGCCGTGGGGGTAAGAGGCAGGATAAGCCTCAGGCGGCTGGGGTGATGTCTGTCCCCACCCCAGAAGCGGCAGCCGGAGCCCCTGAGGCCCTGGGGGAGGAGGCGGTGAACGAGGAGATCAGGAGGATGGAGAGGGAGGAGGTGGCTGCTTCTGATGATTCCTCCCAGTATGAAAGTCTGGACGAGGAGGTGGTGGAACAGCCTAAAAAATCAGGTGACAGTAAGGCCGGTAAGAGTCGGAGGAGGAAGAACCGAAAAGGGGCAAAAACATCTAAAGCCCCCCCCTTGGCCGCTAAGGTGCCTACGGAAGGGCTCACCGGCTCCCCTCTGATCCCCCTCTCCAACCGGTTCCATGCCCTCGATGACTCTGCTGTGTCGGAGGTCGGGGGCGAGGGACCGGCGGTAACATCTGAGGTGCCTTCAGGGAGCGGCGGGGTCCATCCTCCGGGGGGCTCTCTTTCCTCTGGGGGGGGGACTGCCCCGGGGTCCAGAGGTGAGGAAACCAGTACTGGGAAGGAGGTGTCTAGTACTATGGACACCTCTGTGTCACTAAAGAGGAGGGGAGAGTCTGGCTCCTCCTCTGAAGGTGAGCACAAAAAATCTGGGGGTACGGTCAAAAAGAAGGCCGTCTAACTCAATCACCCATGATGGTGGAACCTACCCCGTTGACTCTGGCGTCGATTAATGTCACCAGTATAAAGTCAGATACGGCCAGATTTATGGCCTTTGATTTTTTCAACCGAGTTGAGGCTGACATTTTATTTTTGCAGGAGACCAGACTAACGGACATGGGGGCCATTTACAAAGCAAGGAAGGAGTGGAGGTGCGGGCCCTCATACTGGTCTCTTGCGGCCGAGCCGTATAGCGGGGTAGCGGTCCTTTTTAAGGCCGCTTCGGTGGAATGCAGACGGGTGATCGAGGTAGAAATGGGGAGGTGCTTGGTCCTTGACGTCTTCATGGGGGGCCAGGAGCTCCGGCTCATTAACATCTATGGTCCACAGTCAAAGTGGGACCGTAAATGTCTCTTCCTGAAGATCAAGCCCTATCTTTTTACCAGCCGGCAGGTGGTCTTCGGTGGGGACTTTAATACTATAACTAGATCCCGCGATAGGGGAGGCCCCGGAGACCAAAGGCTGGCTTTTGATAGCAATACTCTTAATAGCATAGCAAGCGAAGCTCGCCTGGTGGATGTCCACATCCGGCACACCCCAGGTCACGGGGGTTTCACCTTTCATAGGGGTAGTTGTAGGTCTAGGATAGATAGGTTTTTTTTAAAGGAGGAAGCCGTCTCTTCTGCAGTGTCCGCTGTTGAGGTGGAATTCTCCGATCACTGTTTCATTTTCTTTTCCTTGAATGTTACAGAGACTCCCCGGATAGGGAGAGGCCTATGGAAGCTGAATTCGTCCCTGTTGGAAGAGGCGGATGTAAGACAATCCTTTGAGGATTTTCTTCAGAGCCAGGTACCTCTCTTGGGTCTCTGTAGCAGTAAGTCTGAGTGAGTGGTGGGAGATCTTCAAAACAAGGGTTGCGGGGTTCTTCCGTCAGCTCTCGAGCCTCAGAGGCCTGAACAGGTACCGCCTGTATCGGGAGCTGGGGAGGAAACTCGAGCAGCTCGTCTCGACTGGAGGGGACCGTGAGGAAATCTCCAGGGTGAAGGCCTTGCTGAAGGGGTGCCAGTATGATAGGCACACATCCTTAGTTTTTGAGAGGGATTTCGGGAGGTACCGCTCGCCCGACCCCTACAGGAACTGCAGGATGTCAGTGAGTTGCAAGATGGTAACAGGACTGATCGACAGTACGGGTTCCCTGAACAGATCCAAATCCGGGATCCTGGAGGTGGTCAGATCCTTCTACTCGCACCTCTTGGGAAGGAGGGATCCAGATCGGGATGAGATGTCGGCTTTCCTGGCTGAAACCATCCCTGAGCCAGGGGATGACCCCTCTCTTCATGTTTTGGCAGAAGCAATCAGGGAAGAGGAAGTGAGACGGGCCATTGATGGGCTCCGGCCCAAAAAATCGCCCGGTCTGGATGGCTTAACATCCGAGTTTTACAGGACTTTTAGGGACTCTTTGGTCCCCCTCATGACTGAGGTTTTTAATGAATGTCTCTCCTCGGACATTCTGCCCGGTTCAATGAGGAAGTCCGCCCTGATTATTCTGTCGAAGGGTAAAGACTCGTCCCGTATTGAGAATTGGCGTCCCATAGCGCTTCTCAATACGGACCGAAAGGTTCTGGCAAAGGTGCTTTTTAATCGGTTGGTGAAGTTTGCACCCCGGCTCTTTCGGGGGCCCAGCACTGCTCTGTTCCAGGCCGCAGTACTTTTAGTGCTGTGCTCGGTGTCCGAGAGGCAGTGGAGCAGGGCAGGGCATGTCACTGGAAGGGGTACTTGCTGTCCTTAGACCAGGCGAAGGCCTTTGACCGGGTTAACCATGAGTATCTCTGGTCCGTCCTTCTGAGGTACGGTCTGCCTGGGAGGTTTGTTGATTGGTTGAGAGTATTATACAATGGGGCAGAGACTTTTCCGCTTGTGAACGGTTGGGTCGGACCCCCTTTTGAGGTGAGGTCTGGTGTCCGCCAAGGCTGTCCTCTGAGCCCACTGTTATACGTGTTCGCGATTGACCCCTTTTTAAGGAGAGTGGAGCGCGGACCGTTGGTGGGAGTCGGGATGGACCGGGCGGAGCCAGAGGCCACCTTGAGGGTAGTGGCGTACGCCGACGACGTTTCCCTCTTTGTATCCTCGAGAGAGGAGGCAGACTGGGTCATGTCTGAGGTTGAGCGCTACTCTGTGGCATCTGGGTCCATGATCAACCTGGATAAGTGTGAGAGTCTCTGGCTGGGAGGGGGAGATCCAAGTTTTGATCTCCCGGACACCCTTCCAGGGCCTCAGGCCACAGCAAAAATTTTAGGCATCAGTTTCGGCCCGGGGGACTATCCCCAGCAAAACTGGGAGGGCAGACTTAAGATCGCCGCCTAGAAGGTGGATCAGTGGAAGGGTTGGTCCATGACCCTGAGGGAAAGGGTTAACCTGGCCAAGGGGTTTTTGCTCCCCTTATTAATATACCTGGGCAGCGTCTGCATCTTGCCAGAGCCTCTTTGGACGCGGGTCTACAGCCTGTTCTTCCAACTATTATGGGGGAATAGGCTGAACCTAATCAAGAGGGAGGTCACGTACCGCACGAGGAGACTAGGAGGGTTGGGTATGGTCAACCCAGTGGTGTTTCTAGTAAACACCTTTCTTAAGGCAAACATCGCCAACCTCTGGTTAGAGAGGGCTCCTCCGTGGGTATTCTCCTGTAGGGGGTGGTTTCGGCCTTTCTTCCAGGAATGGGAGACAGGAGGGCGGGTGAAGGACCTTCGCACGCCTCATGGGCATCTTCCGGCTTATGCTACCCTGGTTGTGAAGGTGATCCGCCGGTGGGGTCTGGGAGTGTGGGAGATCAGGACCTTGTCAAGGAGGTTACTTGACAATAGGGTTCTGTTGACCCACTTCCAGAAGCCCCTGGCCCTCAAGGATTGCCCAAGCCGGGATGTAGAGGTGGGGCTTGGGTTATTAAACTCTAAGCGGATCCCCTTGAAGTTTTGGGACTTGGCTTGGCGCTGCTTCCATGGGAGACTGTATGTGAGGGACAACCTGAAGTACAGGAACTCTGATGACCGGGATTGTCCCCGCGAGGAGTGTGGCAGCATGCTTGAAAGCATGGAGCACTTCCTGCTTCGGTGTCCTTTTAATACAGAGGTCTACAAGAGGGTGGGTGCTTCCATTGGCTGGCCCAGGCTGGCAGGCCTTTCCTATGCGGAGTGGGCCTATGGGGCATTCAGGTCCCTTGGTGGTCGAGATCGGGGCACTGTTTTCTTAGTTAGCTTAGTGACTAGGTTTTACACGTGGAACGCACGGTGTTTAGTGTCCACCCAGCAGAAAGTCCTCCCCCGGGAAGAGGTGATTAGGAACATCCTGGGTGACCTGGCAAAAGTGCGCTCACTGGAGTATGAGAGGCTGGGTGCAGGGAGGGCTTCCCTTCTATGGAGGGGGTTCTCATTTAATGTGCCCTAGGGAGAGTTAGGGTATGTGTGTCTGTGATAGGGTTAGTTTAGTCCCTTTCTATATTTTATATTTATTTGTAGGGTCAGATGGATGTGTAGGGTCAGGGAGGGACAGACAGGGACAGTCTTTAGGGATAGGTAGTTAGCATTAGGTTGGTAGTGAGGGTCAGAGAGGGACAGGTAGGGAAAGATTGGTAGGGCGGTAGGGACAGGTTTTTCTTTTTCTTTAATAGGGAGGGACAGGCTGTTTGTGTGTTAGATTAGGGTGAGAGCCTCGGTAGTCTCCAGTTTCCTGGTGGTGGGCTGCTCCCCTCACATTGTAGTTTTTTTGTTTTACAGTATCAGAATCTGAATATAGGGCTTGCAAGCACTGAACTTGGGTCTGATCTTTTGGTACATGGTTAGTGGTCTTATGGTTAAGTTGTTATGTCATGTAGGTATATGGTTAGTCTTTGTTATATTGTTACTGTTATGTTGTGTACTGTATATAAATTATGTATGTGTATTGTGCGTGTGGGGGGGTTAGTTTAGGTTGGGTGGGGGGCTTTAGGGGGGTGGAGGGAGGTGTTGTGGTGGTTTTGTGTGGAAAATTGGACGTCCTGCGGGATGCCAGAAAAGGCAAAAGGACCTTTTTTTTGTGTAGGCCACAAACTTTCGTGGTACCTTGCTGTGATAAGGCCACAGACTTTCGTGGGACCTTGGGTGTTTTAAAAAATGGTGGTGGGGGAAAAAAAAAAAAATACAAAAACAAACAAACAAAAAAATGTTTGCTGTGTATTAAGCTTTCGGCCAGGTGGCCTATTTCTTTAAGTTTTTGGCAGTGGGCCAGTTTTGTTGTTTCTTTTGGGGGTTAGGTATGAATGTGATTGGATGTTGGAAGGGGTTTTTCTGGATAAAAAAAAAAAAAGAGGTTAAGGTCTTCCCTTGCTGGGGGGAATAAGGATTTTTGGGAAAGTATGGACATTTTATGTTTTATGCTGGACATTTTTGCTTTATATTTACTGGACATTATAATTTTGGACTTGTTTTGTGTTTTGTTGGGGTTTTACATCTTGTTCTTTGTGTAGTGGGTATCTATGGTTTATATTTTTATAATAAAATAGAGTTCCAGTTCTGTCTGCTGCTTCTGTTACAGATATTTCTACAAATAGCCCCTGGTATCAGGGGCCAGTGATAATTATTTTTTTGATCTTAATCCTGATTATTAGGTTAAAAAGCAATCCAAAGACCACCGTTTTTCTCCTCGATTTGCTTGTTGCCACAGCAGAATATAGCCAGATTCTTTCCATATTACAGCGATAAAAATCCAGAAATTTGTAGTGAACGTGGAAAATATTGGCCTCCATTTAAATTTTGCTGCAGTGTGTCAGTGAAGTTATCGACACCAGGTCGCTGTGAAAAATAGTAACCTACAGGCCAGCTATTTAAAACTGTGGTTTTCCGTCACACGTATCACATATAAGTGTGCTCCAAATTCAGGCATTTCAGGCCTCCATTTAAATTTTGTTGCAGTGTGTCAGTGAAGTCACAAGGTCGCCGTGAAAAAGATCCTAGTTACGGGTAACTGGACTTTACACAGCCCATGACAGCACCACCTGAAAGAGAGGGTATCCGCCCACCAAGGACAGGAACCTACAGAATAAAAAGGCGGTTCCTCTCTTACGCATCAGTTTTTGTTTCAGAGCATGAGAGGGCCTCCAAACAATACGTTAGTACACAACTACCACCAAAACATTTCTAACACCCTTAGAAGTGCACACCATAAGTGATAGAGGGGAGGGAATTAATAGAGAAATTTAGAGAGATAGGACACCAGAGGGAGGGATCACCGCTTGCAACACCTTTCTCCCAAAGGACAGATCAGTAGAAGAGGAAAGGTCAAAACGGTAATGCTTGTAGAATGTAGAGAGGAATGACCAAGTTGCCGCCTTACATATGATGTCGATGGGCACATCCGCCTTCTCAGCCCAGGAGCAGCTACAAACCTGGTGGAGTGGGCCTTCAGGTTCTCTGGAACTGGTAGATTGCTAGAAGAGTATGCTAAACCAATGGTGTCCCTGACCCATCTAGCTATGGTCCCCCCTCGTAACCTTAAGCCCTTTTCTAGCCCCCTGAAATGAGATGAATAAGGCGTCACTTTTCCTCCAGGTCTTCGTCACCTCCAAATACTGGAATAATACCCTCTTTACATCTAAGGTGTGAAGCCTTGGTTCCTCTGAATCTCTAGGACCAGGATAGAAGGAAGGGAGAGTAATTTCTTGTGTCCTATGGAATTTGGAGGCTACTTTTGGAAGATAGGCCGGGTCTGGTCTTAAGATTACTCTATCCATACACACTTGAGTGAACTGATGGTTTACTGACAGCGCGTGCAGATCATTAACCCTACGAGCTGATGTTAGAGCTACCAGCATTACTGTTTTTAAGGTGAGAACTTTCTCCGAAACCTTCTCTAAGGGCTCAAAGGTAGGCTTGGTTAGCGCCTCTAGAACCAGATTAAGGTCCCAAGGAGGCATCCTTGGAGTAAGAATGGGTCTAGATCTACTGCAAGCTTTAATGAATCTTATGATCCTCCTATTTGCTGCCAAGTAGCAATTATATACTGCCCCCAGAGCTGATACTTGTACCTTAAGGGTAACCCCATGCTTAAGCCCTTCTGAAGGAACTCCAGGATGGCCCCAATAGGAACCCTCCCGTTGGCGGACTGACCCGAGGTAGACAGAAATTTAGCCCAGGTTCTGCCATAGATCCTAGTAGTCACCGGCCAGTAGAGTAGCAACTAGACCTGGAGAAAACCCCTCCTTTGTTAGTAGTGACCTTTCAAAATCCAGGCCGTCAAATGCAGGCCCGATCTTTGGGCATGGAAGACTGGACTCTGCCTGAGGAGATCTGGGGTGTCCGGAAGGAACCATGGTTCTGAATGGGACATTCTCTTCATCCAAGTGAACCATGGTCTCTTGGGCCAAAACGGGGCGATCAATATAACCCTCGCCTGTTCTTCTCGGATCTTCCTCAGGATAGTAGGAATCAGCATTAGAGGGGGAAATGCATAGGGCAGGGTAAAGTTCCAGGGAATTTTCAGCGCGTCCACAGCAAAAGGCTTCTCCTTTGGATTCAGGGAGCAAAAGATTTTGGTTTTACGATTGCGTTTGCAAACAGATCTATCTGAGGTTGCCCCCATCTGCCGACAATCTGCTGGAATATCGCTGGATTCAATTCCCATTCTCCTTGTTTCAAGATGTGCCGACTTAGAAAATCGGCTCTTACGTTCTCTTCTCCTCTTATATGCAGCGCCGAGAGGGTAAATAGATGACTCTCCGCAAAATGAAGGATTTGATCTGTCACTAACATCAGAGGAAGGGATCTTGTTCCCCCCTGACGATTGATATAGGCGACTGTTGTTCGGTTGTCTGACATTATCCGGATGTGTTGACCCCAAAGTTGAGAACTGTACTCTACTACCACGTTTCTGACTGCCAACAGCTCCCTCACAGTCTGACCACAGGCCCTGTATTGAATGATCTCTCAGGTGAGCTCCCCAGCCTTCTGCGCTTGCATCTGTCGTAATCGTATCTGACACCTGGAATGACCACGGAACCCTCAGAGATAGATTTACCGGATTCATGCACCAATCCAGCGAGTTGATTACCGAACTTGAAAGGGATATTCTTCCACCCAGGTGACCTCTGAGCTGTCTGCCTGCTGTCAGAATCTCCTGCTGTAGACGTCTGGAATGAAACTGGGCCCTGTAGCGTCGGCGTCCCTGCCTCCTGCTAGGCAGGGACGCTGTTCCCCTCACCTCTCTGCTCCGTGCCCGGCGGCTTCCTCCCGCTCTGCTTGCAGCGCCCGCTCTCCCCCGGTCACTGTGCTTAGGGCGCGCGCGCGCGTGCTCCCCCTCTCTTAAAGGAGCCACGCGCGTCGCCCTAAGGAGTCCCCGGCCAATGGCCGGAGGATCCCTCCATATATAAGGCACCTCCTCCAAAATGGAGGTGCCCGAGCAATGTTGTTGCACTGTTCACTACTCTGCTTCAGCCCTCAGGTCCCGCTGCCTGTTACCTGCCAGTTGCCTGCCAGTTTGCTGCCTGTCTTCCGCTTTCCTGCTTGCTAGCCTGAGGTCCGACGGTCTGCCTTCCGACACCTGTCAGTCTGTCTATGGACCAGCTTGCCCGCTCACCTGGGAGCGCTCACCTGCTACCTGCCTGATAGCCTACCTGGAGGCTCCGTCGTCACGTGCTGTGACCACCTGCCAGTCCAGAGACTCTTGCCCGCTCACCTGGGAGCGCTCATCTGCTACCTGCCTATTAGCCTACCTAGAGGCTCCGCTGTCACGTGCCGTGACCACCTGCCAGTCCAGAGACTCTTGCCCGCTCACCTGGGAGCGCTCATCTGCTACCTGCCTGTTAGCCTACCTGGAGGCTCAGCCGTCACGTGCCGTGATCACCTGCCAGTCCAGAGACTCTTGCCCGCTCACCTGGGAGCGCTCATCTGCTACCTGCCTGTTAGCCTACCTGGAGGCTCCGCCATCACATGCTGTGACCACCTGCTTATCCTGAGACTCTCGCCTGCTCACCTGGGAGCACTCGTCTGCCATCTGCCTGCTAGCCTACCTGGAGGCTCAGCCGTCACAGGTCGTACCTGCCCGTTTACCCAGAGACTGTCCCGGTCACTTGCTGTGACCTCCTGCCCGTTTACCCAGAGACTGCCCCGGTCACTTGCCGTGACTTCCTGCCAGTTTACCCAGAGACTGTCCCGGTCACTTGCTGTGACCTCCTGCCCGTTTACCCAGAGACTGTCCCGGTCACTTGCTGTGACCGCCTGCCCGTTTACCCAGAGACTGTCCCGGTCACTTGCTGTGACCTCCTGCCCGTTTACCCAGAGACTGTCCCGGTCACTGGCCGTGACCTCCTGCCCGTTTGCCCAGAGACTGTCCCGGTCACCTGCTGTGACTGCCTGCCTGTCTTCCCTGGTCGCCACCCGCTTCCTTACAAGGACTGCCCCCTTGTATAAGTTGCTCAGAGGTTCCGCCTCCCAGACCCGTTACAGTTTGCTCGGGCCATGGAACCCGGTGGCACCCAAGCTCCCTCGCTCTCGGACCTTTGTCATGAACTGTCCCGACAGAGGTCCCAACAGGAGTCCATCCTGGGTCACCTGCGGAATGTCAATACTCGCCTGGACACTTTGACTGCCCCACCAGCAACCACCAATACCATAGTATCCTACTCTGGAATCCGGTTTTCTGCACCTCCTCGCTTCGGAGGCGACTCCGCTCAAGCTCGGGGCTTCATTAACCAGTGCACCCTGCACTTTGATCACCAGTCCCACCAGTTTAATTCCGACCGGGACAAAGTAGCCTTCATCATGTCCCATCTCACGGGAGAGGCACTGGCTTGGCTAAATCCTCTATGGGAGAGAGGAGACCCCTGGTGTCCGACCTGCCAGCCTTTCTCACGGCTTTCCGGAAGGTCTTCGACGAACCCGGACGGAGGACCTCATCCGCCTCATCTCTGCTACGCCTCCGTCAAGGGAGTCTCACCGTGGGCCAATTTGCCATACGGTTCCGTACCCTTGCTTCGGAGCTGGCCTGGGATAACGACGCCCTGATGTCCGTCTTCTGGGAGGGTCTGTCCGGCTGTATTAAAGATGAACTCGCCGGTCGGGACATTCCTACCACTCTCGACGACTTGATTACACTTGCCACCCGGATTGACATCCGGTTCCAGGAGCGCGCTAGGGAGGTCACCCGTGAGAGGAGGATTCCACGTCTAGTCCCTACCTCCCAGAGACCCGTCACTCTCCAGGCACACTCACCTGAACCTATACAGGTCGACCAGACCAAGATGGTCAAGACCCGTCAAGACTTACGTCGTGCCGAGGGGAGCTGTTTCTACTGTGGCAGTAAGGAGCACCGGATCCGTTCCTGCCCTGAGAGGTTGGGAAACGCCTGTGTCTAGGATCGCTCGGAGAGGTCGCCCTAGACAAAAGTAAACCCTCTCCATCCCTGATGCTGTCTGTTTCTATCTTCTGCGGAGAGAACCGCTACTTTGAACTGGCTCAACTTGACTCTGGAGCTGCTGGAAATCTCATCTCTCAATCCCTGGTAGAAAAATACCACATTCCCACCAAACCTCTGGCCGTACCTTTATCTGTCGCCGCCGTGGATGGGGGCCTCTTACCACATCCCATCCAACTCATCACCGAATCTCTGACTCTGCAGGTGGGAATGCTGCATTCTGAGAGCATCTCCTTTCATGTTCTGCCTGGACTCTCTCACGCACTATTGCTTGGCCTGCCTTGGCTCCAGAAACATGCACCCGTGCTTGACTGGCAGACCGGAGAGGTCCTTCGCTGGGGACAGGACTGCCATAAGACTTGTCTAGTTCCCGTTCGTCCTGCCCGTCCTTCTCCTACCCCAGCCAATCTGCCCGGTCTTCCGGTTCCCTATTGGTCTTATGCGGATGTCTTCAATAAAAAAGAGGCAGAGACTTTACCTCCTCATAGACCATACGACTGCCCAATCGACCTGATGCCCGGCTCTACTCCTCCCCGTGGGCGAATCTACCCTTTGTCCGCTGCTGAAACCCGGTCCATGTCTGAATATATTGAGGAGAACCTGGCCCGGGGATTTATCCGGAAATCTACCTCCCGGGCGGGAGCAGGCTTCTTCTTTGTCAAAAAGAAGGACGGCTCACTCCGTCCATGTATAGACTATAGAGGCCTAAACCAGATTACTGTGAAGAATAAATACCCCCTTCCGCTTATTCCTGAATTATTTGACCGTCTGAGGGGGGCTAGAATCTTCACCAAACTGGATCTCCGTGGGGCGTATAACCTGGTCCGTATCCGTCAGGGGGATGAGTGGAAGACGGCATTCAATACCCGGGACTGCCACTATGAGTACCTTGTGATGCCCTTCGGTCTCTGTAACGCTCCTGCCATCTTTCAAGAGTTGGTCAATGACATCTTCCGTGATCTTCTCTACTCCTGCGTGGTGGTGTACCTGGACGATATCTTGGTCTTCTCTCCGGATCTTCCTACTCACCGGAGGGACGTTCGTCAGGTCTTGCTCAGGCAGAACCACCTCTACGCTAAATATGAGAAGTGCATCTTTGAGCAGACCTCTCTTCCATTTCTAGGCTACATAATCTCTCAGACTGGTCTACAAATGGATCCTGAGAAACTGTCTGCCATCCAGAAGTGGCCCCGACCAGAGGGGTTGAAGGCTATTCAGCGGTTCCTGGGCTTCGCCAACTATTACCGCCTGTTCATACCGCACTTCTCTTCCCGGACCGCCCCTATCTCTGCTCTCACCCGTAAAGGTATGAACCCCAGAGAATGGCCGCCCGAAGCAGAGGAGGCATTTCTTTCCTTAAAACAGGCCTTCCTCTCCGCCTCGGTGCTGCATCGTCCGGACGACAACAAACAATTCTTCCTAGAAGTTGACGCCTCCTCCTCCGGAGCTGGGGCGGTACTTACCCAAAAATCTTCTTCCGGAAGAAAGGTAACCTGCGGCTTTTTCTCCAAACTTTTCTCCTCTTCTGAGCGCAATTATTCTATAGGAGACCGAGAATTGTTGGCCATTAAGATGGCACTGGAGGAGTGGCGTTACCTGCTCGAGGGGGCTCTCCACCCAGTAATAATTTACACTGACCACAAGAACTTGGCATATCTCCAGAGCGCCCAGAGACTTAACCCGCGCCAAGCCCGGTGGTCTTTGTTTTTTGCCCGCTTTGATTTCATTCTTCATTTTCGTCCGGCTGACAAAAACATCAAAGCTGACGCCCTGTCCCGATCCTTTCTGGTGTCTGATCTTGAGGAGGAGCCTAAACACATCATCGATCCCGCCAGAGTAATGCAGGTAGCCCCCGTGGGCCTAAATCGTCTCCCTCCCGGTAAGACGTTCGTAACGGAGTCCGATCGGGAGAAGATTCTACACTGGGGTCACTCGTCTAAGCTAGCTGGGCACGCCGGTCAGAAAAAGACCCTCCAGCTTATTACCCGGCACTACTGGTGGCCTACCCTGCACATGGATGTAATTGACTTTGTTTCTGCTTGTGTGTCCTGCGCCCGCAACAAAGTTCCGAGACACCTGCCTGCCGGCCGCCTTCTTCCTCTGCCTGTGCCTGCTGCCCCGTGGCAACATATAGCTATGGACATCATAACAGATCTTCCCGTCTCTGCCGGTTGTACGGTCATTTGGGTGGTCGCTGACCGCTTTTCCAAAATGGCTCATTTTATTCCCCTGCCAGGCCTCCCGTCGGCTCCCGAGCTAGCTAAAGACTTTATCCGCCACATCTTCCGTCTCCATGGTCTGCCTCTCCACATCGTGTCGGATCGTGGGGTTCAGTTCACCTCACGCTTCTGGAGAGCCACATGTAAACTGCTCGACGTCACCCTGGACTTCTCCTCCGCTTACCACCCACAGTCCAATGGTCAAGTGGAGCGGATCAATCAGAATTTGACCAGTTACCTCCGGCACTTCGTTAATGCCCACCATTCAGACTGGGTGGATCTCCTACCATGGGCCGAGTTCTCTTACAACAATCACGAGAGCGAATCTTCTTCTAAATCCCCGTTTTTTGTAGTCTTCGGTCAGCATCCTCGGATCCCTTTTCCTGTCTCCACCTCTGTGGACAACCCGGCCGCGGAATCTCTCGTTAGCAAATTTTCCTCCATTTGGGAGAGTACCCGATCCGCACTCCTTCAGTCGTCCGAGCGGATGAAGAGACACGCCGACAAAAAATCCTCCACAATTCCGTCCCGGAGATAAAGTCTGGCTCTCATCCAAATATGTCCGGCTCAAGATTCCTTCCTATAAGTTAGGGCCTCGGTTCATCGGCCCACTAGAGGTTATCAAACAGATCAACCCGGTGGCCTATAAATTGAAACTCCCGTCCAACTTACGGATCCCTAACTCCTTCCATGTATCTCTTCTCAAACCCGTGGTACTTAACTCCTTTTCCAAGTCTACAGGTACGCCTCCTGCTCCGGTTTCTGCTGAAGACGAGTTTGAGGTAGAGAACATTCTGGCCACCAAAAGGGTAAGAGGAAAGACCTTTTTTCTAGTGGATTGGAAGGGGTTTGGTCCTGAGGAGAGAACATGGGAGCCCCGGGAGAACATCCATGCCCCTCTCATCCTTGCTAAATTTCTGTCTAGCCTAAAAAAGGGGGGGCCTAAAGGGGGGGGGTACTGTAGCGTCGGCGTCCCTGCCTCCTGCTAGGCAGGGACGCTGTTCCCCTCACCTCTCTGCTCCGTGCCCGGCGGCTTCCTCCCGCTCTGCTTGCAGCGCCCGCTCTCCCCCGGTCACTGTGCTTAGGGCGCGCGCGCTCCCCCTCTCTTAAAGGGGCCGCGCGCGTCGCCCTAAGGAGTCCCCGGCCAATGGCCGGAGGATCCCTCCATATATAAGGCACCTCCTCCAAAATGGAGGTGCCCGAGCAATGTTGTTGCACTGTTCACTACTCTGCTTCAGCCCTCAGGTCCCGTTGCCTGTTACCTGCCTGTTACCTGCCTGTTACCTGCCTGTTGCCTGCCTGTTGCCTGCCTGTTGCCTGCCAGTTGCCTGCCAGTTTGCTGCCTGATTCCTGCCTGTCTTCCGCTTTCCTGCTTGCTAGCCTGAGGTCCGACGGTCTGCCTTCCGACACCTGTCAGTCTGTCTATGGACCAGCTTGCCCGCTCACCTGGGAGCGCTCACCTGCTACCTGCCTGATAGCCTACCTGGAGGCTCCGTCGTCACGTGCTGTGACCACCTGCCAGTCCAGAGACTCTTGCCCGCTCACCTGGGAGCGCTCATCTGCTACCTGCCTGTTAGCCTACCTAGAGGCTCCACCGTCACGTGCCGTGACCACCTGCCAGTCCAGAGACTCTTGCCCGCTCACCTGGGAGCACTCATCTGCTACCTGCCTGTTAGCCTACCTAGAGGCTCCGCCGTCACGTGCCGTGACCACCTGCCAGTCCAGAGACTCTTGCCCGCTCACCTGGGAGCACTCGTCTGCCATCTGCCTGCTAGCCTACCTGGAGGCTCAGCCGTCACAGGTCGTACCTGCCCGTTTACCCAGAGACTGCCCCGGTCACTTGCCGTGACTTCCTGCCCGTTTACCCAGAGACTGTCCCGGTCACTTGCTGTGACCTCCTGCCCGTTTACCCAGAGACTGCCCCGGTCACTTGCCGTGACCTCCTGCCCGTTTACCCTGAGACTGTCCCGGTCACTTGCTGTGACCTCCTGCCCGTTTACCCAGAGACTGTCCCGGTCACTTGCCGTGACCTCCTGCCCGTTTGCCCAGAGACTGTCCCGGTCACCTGCTGTGACTGCCTGCCTGTCTTCCCTGGTCGCCACCCGCTTCCTTACAAGGACTGCCCCCTTGTATAAGTTGCTCAGAGGTTCCGCCTCCCAGACCCGTTTCAGGCCCACTGTACTGCTGGGATACAAGATGTCATTGTACCCAATAGAGACATTGCATTTCTCAGGGTCATGGATGGATTGCTGATTACTAGTGTTGAGCAAGCACTAAAATGCTCGGGTGCTCGAAGCTCGGGCCGAGCTCGCCGTGATACTCGGGTGCTCGACCCGAGCAACGAGCCCAATGTTAGTCTATGGGAGACTCGAGCATTTTTGCGGCGGCTCCCCCGGCAGTCTTTTAAAAGCCTAACAAGTGCCCAAAACGATAGTGACAGTGCTCAAATGACATGGGGACAGCATGGGGATCGCCCCAGGAAGCATTTCTGACCCCCAGGTCACTGCTGTCAACAACGTGGTCAGAGGTATTAAGCCACTTTTACAGGCTCAAAATAAAACATTCAAAAACGAAAGTGAAAGTGCTTTCCTGTGAAATATGTTAAGGATAGTGTTGAGCGATACCTTCCGATATCAGGAAATATTGTACCGGATTGGATCGGACCGATACTTTTTGGGTATCGGATATCGCCGATTCCGATACTGGAAACCAATGCAAGTCAATGGGACACAAATATCGGAATGAAAATAAACCCTTTCTTTCCTTGTAGGTTAATTCTACATGAAGTAAAACAACTAAGAATAATGTAGAATGTATTACGCGAAAAGCCGGCAATTCAGCAGCGGCATACACCGGTACCCGACAATTTACAACAGAAAGAATAGAGCTTCACACATAGATTAGGTAGATAGAAACATGTCAGTCACATATATAAGTACAGTGATAGTGTTGCTTACTGTACTTGTCATTTAGTGTAAAGGATTTATTTAAAAATATAATAGTGTTTTCATGCACCGTCTCTTTAAAAAAGCCGGCTGGCAATTCAGCAGCGGTACCCGACAATTTAGAATAGAAGGAATAGAGAATCAAACATAGATTAGATAGATAGAAACATGTCAGTCACATATATATGAAGTACAGTGACAGTGTTGATTACTGTACTTGTCATTTAGTGTTAAAATAAAGGATTTATTTAAAAAAAAATTGGCGTGGGGTTCCCCTTAATTTTAGTCTCTAGCTGAGGTTAAGCAGACGGCTGGGGCAGATGTTTGAAGCCTGGGAAGGGGGTAATACCCACGGAGCTTCCCAGGCTACTAATATGAGCCCCCAGCTGAATACCTAGCCTTTACTAGCTATTAAAATGGGGGACCCCCTCAAAAAAATGACGTGGGGTCCCCCCTAATTTAATAGCTAGCAAAGGCTAGGCAGACAGCTGGGGGCTGATATTAATAGCCCAGGAAGGGTGCCATGAATATTGGCCCCCTCCCAGGCTAGAAACACCAGCCGTTAGCCGCCCCAGAAATGGCGCATCCATAGGATGCGCCAATTCTGGCACTTAGCCTCGCTCTTCCCACTGCCCTGTAGCGGTGGCAGTGGGGTAATAGGGCTGGGGTTGATGTCAGCTTATAATGCCAGCTGACATCAAGCCCAGGTTAGTAATGGAGAGGAGTCTATAAGACACCCCCATTACTAACCCCATAGTCAAAGTTAAAAAAAAACAAACAAACACCCAGAATAAAGTCCTTTAATTGAAATAAAGACACAATTCTTTATTGTTCTAAATTAAACTCTACTTACCATCACGCCCATTCCAGCTGAAGCCAACGATCTCCTGCAATAAAAGGGCTTCTCCCTATTTGTGTGTCCAGCCAGGTACAACTAGGCAGCTGGGGGATGGAATCTGCAGCACAGGGAGTCCCAAGCTTTCTGCCCCCCCCCCCGGTGCAAATTGCAGTCCGCTGCCACCCCGGAAAATGGCGCGTTCTTAGAAGCTGGATGCTGTACCTGGCTGGCATACAAAAATATGGCAAAGCCCACGTCAAAATTTTTGGGAAAAATTAATTAAAAAATAAATAATAATTTAGGGACTGCATCTTTATTAACTCCTCAAATGTCATTTAGTGTTAAAATAAAGGATTTATTTAAAAAAAAATTAGCGTGGGATCCCCCATAATTTTAGGCTCTAGCGGAGGTTAAGCAGACGGCTGGGGCAGATGTTTGAAGCCTGGGAAGGGGGTAATACCCACGGAGCTTCCCAGGCTCCTAATATCAGCCCCCAGCTGATTACCTAGCCTTTACTAGCTATTAAAATGGGGGACCCCCCCCAAAAAATGACGTGGGGTCCCCCCTATTTAATAGCTAGCAAAGGCTAGGCAGACAGCTGGGGGCTGATATTAATAGTCCAGGAAGGGTGCCATGAATATTGGCCCCCTCCCAGGCTAGAAACACCAGCCGTCAGCCGCCCCAGAAATGGCGCATCCATAGGATGCGCCAACTCTGGCACTTAGCCTCGCTCTTCCACGCTGCCCTGGTGCGGTGGCAGGGGGTAATAGGGTTGGGGTTCATGTCAGCGCCAGCTGCCATGAAGCCCAGGTTAGTAATGATGGGCATCTATAAGACACCCCCATTACTAACCTACAAAGTGTTAAAAAGAAAAAACACACTACACCCAGAAAAAAATAATTTATTTGAAATAAAACACACAATTTTATTTAATTCTTAGTTTACTAAAAAAAAATAGTTACCTGTCCACGTTCCTGCGCTGATCTCCCATGCACAGCTGTCACATCTGGAGATGGTGACAGCTGTGCATGGCTGCTGTAAGCTCACACTGCCGGGAACACGTCCGCTCCCGGCAGCGGGAGCCACTGACTGAGGTCACCGGAGTGCATTCAGGCAGCGCAGCTCCGGAGACCTCCTTTACGGCACTGCTGTACCGTGGGAATTTCTCACGATACAGCAGGGCCGTAAAGGAGCTAACCGGAGCAGCGCTGCCTGAACTCCGGCGAACCCACTTATGCAATGACGGGGCTGCTTTACGGCCCCATCATTCTAGCGGCGGCAGCGGTTCAGAGCGGTCACATTCTATGTGGCTGCTCTAAACTGGAGATCATCGTGGGACACTCGTGGACTACTACGGAGGGGTAAGGATAAGCTTGTGGTTTATTATTTTATATTTTATTACAGGAGATCGATGGCTTCGGGGAATTAGGTGTCTAGGTGAGTATAGGTGTAGTTTTTTATTTTTTACTTTATTTTAGGTGGCGATCGGCGGGGACAGGTAATGTATGAACTAACTTATTGTAGGTAACCACTGGCCACCAATGACATATATTTAAAATTTATTGGGGACACAATAGGGCAATTTATATAGCAGGATCAGGCTGATGGGAACTACTGCTCCCATCGAGCTGATCCTGCTGGCACGAGTGGACCGGGGACAGACATAGGCCGATGGGAGTAGTAGTGTCACATCGGCCTATGTCTGCCTGCACGCACACACCCGCAGACATCGCACAGACACCGCACACACTCGCAGACATCGCACAGACACCGCACACACCCGCAGACATCGCACAGACACCGCACACACTCGCAGACATCGCACAGACACCGCGCACACCCGCACACATCGCACAGACACCGCACACACCCGCAGACATCGCACACACTCGCAGACACACGCACAGACACCCCGCACACACTCGCAGACACACGCACAGACACCCACACACACCAATCATGACGGGCTGATCGTCTGGGAGGTGAAACTGTGCGGCCAGCCAATCACTGTAATGCCCACAAACAACATGGCTGCGGCATTACAGTGACTGGCTGGCAATCCCTGCATGTTCATTGGCTCTGTAAAGAGCACCAAACATGCAGGGCGGAGACCCGAGCTCCCGCCCGAGTAACCCGGAAATGCTCGGTGCTCGCCGAACATCCCGAGTAGCGTGATGCTCGGGCGAGTACCGAGCAGTGTCGAGCATGTTCCCTCAACACTACTGATTACGCGTGAGATGAGGGAATTGATCCTCAATTTCTTGTCCTCTGGCAGAAGACAAGTCTGGTTTTCGGAGTCTAAAATGAGACCCAAAAAGGACTGAACCTTTTTTGATTCTAGTCTTGATTTTTCTAAATTTAAAATCCATCCCAAACCATTTAGACTGGCCATGACTTCCGCCAGAGCCAGTGCACAGAGTTGTTTTGATCTGCCCACCACCAAAAAATCGTCCAGGTAAGGGATGACTAGGATATCCTTCTCCCTTAGATGTGCTGTGACTTCCAGGATATTCTTTGTGAAAATCCTTGGAGCCATGGAGATGCCAAAGGGAAGAGCTGCAAACTGAAAATGCTTTATATGCTTGTCGAACTGTACAGCTACCCTCAGAAACTGTTGGTGTGCAGGAAAGATTGGGACGTGGTAGTAAGCATCCTTCAAATCGAGGACGCACATGTAACACTCTGGAAACAACATCTTTATGGCCGATTTTATTGACTCCATCTTGAATGGCCTGTAAATTATATGGTCGTTCAGCTTCTCAAAGTTGACAATGGTTCTGAAGGAGCCATCCGGTTACTTCATTAGGAAGAGAGTTGAGTAAAACCCTCTCCCTTGCTCGGGTACTGGTGTTTCTACTAGAACCCCCTTCACAACCAGAGTGAGTACTTCCTGCTGCAGGGCCATCTGTTCTCTTAGGCCTCTGGGGGCTGAAATCCTGACGGTGTCTCTGGGAATGGTTTTGAACTCCAACTTCAGCCCCTTCCCGATTATCCCTAAAATCCCGGCGCTGGATGAGATATTTTCCCAGGCGGGAAGGAAGTGGGACAACCTTCCTCCTACCTGGGGAGGCCAGTCACTTAGGGGCTTTTTTATTCACGGAGGATGGACCTCCGAACATGAAGCCTCTGTTATTCGCCTTCCTGTCTCTCCAACTACTTTGGTCTCGGGAAAATTTGCTCCGATTATATTTACTCTTCCGAAAGGAGGTCTTATACCGGGGAACAGAAACAATAGGAAACCAGTGTTTCTTGTCCGCGGCCTTATCCAGGATGTCATCTAAGGTCTTTCCGAAAAGAAAGTTTCCTTCACATGGGATTGAGCAGAGTTTTGATTTTGACTGCACATCCCCTGGCCAGCTCTTGAGCCATTGGAAAGGTTTGCGGACCTGGCAGCCAGCCTAACTGAATCTGCCGATGCATCCGCAAGGAATGCAGCCGGCCCCTGCATAAGAGGAAGACCCGACATAATTTTATCTCTAGGGACATTCCCTTTGATCTGGTCCTCTACCTGCTGTAGCCAGATCATCATAGACCTGGAGGTGCAGGTGGCCGCCACTGCCAGTTTCAGAGCCCCTGCTGAGGACTCCCAGGCCTGTTTTAGAAAAGACTCCGCCTTTTTATCGAGCGGATCTTTGAGGGCCCCCAAATCCTCAAAAGGCAGTGTGGATCTTTTCGAGGACTTCGAGATGGCCACTTCAATTTTAGGGGTTTTGTCCCACTTAGCTGCGTCCTCCTCTTCAAAAGGGTACCTCCGCTTAGAAGTAGAAGGCAGCTGGCCCTTCCTCTCTGTTTTTTTCCACTCCCTATCTATAAGAGTCTTGATCTTCTCATTAACTGGGAATGTGCGTCTCTTCTTCTGATCTAAACCCTCGAATATGACATCATGAACGGTTCTGGGAGCCTTGGCATCGGCAATACCCATGGTTACTCTGATAGCTTTGACTAATCTTTCAGTATTGTCAACCGAAAAACATGGCCTACCCCCTCCATCATCATCCGAAGACTCTGATGAAGACGATGACGAGAGGTCAGAGGGGGAAGGAGATTCCCTCGCGATTCGGGACTCTACTGATTCTTCTGAGTCGGAGATAACCCGTTTCTGCTTTCTCGTCTTACGTGAGATCAAGTTCTTTAAGGAATCCCTGACCTCCGTCTGGATTAAGGTTTTTAAATCCATAGAAAAGCTAGGGGACTCCTTAGCTATAGTTTTCTGGATACATCCAGAGCACAAGTTCTTAGCGTAGGAGTTGGGAAGGCTAACTATACATAACGCACATTCTTTATTCTTATTCTTAGAACTACTCTTTCTAGGTTCCTACCAACCAGGAATAAACGAAAAGAGAAAAAAGAGAGAAGAGCACATTACTAAGGTGAACTTCCATGAAGATCACTCACCACACTGCCGTTCAGACTAGGGTACCGGAGGCAGTGAATGCTCCCATCTGGCGGAGGTGGACTATCGAGATTTCTTCTGACTGGTTCTGCCGGCACTCGTATGGCCCCCACTGCTGTGCCTCTGATGGTGGGAAGACTCCCGTTGCTCCGGTTGTCTCTCATTTTGCTTGAGCTGTTTACGCTGTTTAGGCGCCTGTGGCTGCTGCTATTCCTCCTGCTGCGGTGACAGCTGCTGCCCAGGTGACTGCGGCTCCTCATTCATGATGATGGGGATGCAGACACCGCCATCTTGACTGCTTCCCATCTCTATAAAGCATATGGGGCTCCACCTTCTTTGGGCCCCTTCCGGCGGCAGCGTGATCTCTCCCTCTCCTCTTTTTTTCTTTTTCTTTTTTACTTTACTTATTTTTCTTTCTTCTTTTTTATTATATACATATTCTATATATAACTTAGCCAGCTGGCGCGCTACTCAGCGTGCACAGACCCTGCGGCTCCCGGCGCACTTGCGAACAGGGATGCGTCATGTTGATCGCACCCCACGCATGCGCCTGGACTTGCAGCACGCTACGTCACAGGGCGCGACGCGACCTGCACAGACCTGGAAGGCCTGCCTGCTGGCGCGCCCAGCCACGGACCTCCGTGCATGCAGGCCCAGGTACCAGCAAGATGGGGCTGAGAACAAAGGTCCCATCTGCTGCGTCTTCACGGCCTCCAGGCCGCATCGATCCCGGGATCCACGATCCAGAACCCACGATCAGGTAGGTGAGGCACCACCTAGAGAGGCTCACATCAAGGAAAGGAACCAAAACTGATGCGGAAGAGAGGTACCGCCTTTTTATTCAGTAGGTTCCTGTCCTTGGTGGGTGGATACCCCTCTCTCAGGTGGTGCTGTCATGGGAGAAGGGGAAAATAGTAACCTACAGGCCAGCTATTTAAAACTGTGGTTTTCTTTCACACGTATCACATATAAGTGTGCTCCAAATTCAGGCATTTCAGGCCTCCATTTAAATTTTCATGCAGTGTGTCAGTGAAGTTATTGACACAAGGTCGCCATGAAATATAGTAACCTACAGGCCAGTTATTTAAAACTGTGGTTTTCCGTCACACGTATTACATATCACTGCGGTTCAAATCCAGCCATTTGTAGTGAATGTGGAAAATATTGTTCTTGATTTAAAATGGGCAAGGCGCATGGCAAGGGACAGAGAAGTGGACATGATGGTGATGATGGTGCATGCAGAGGACGAGGCCGAGGCCGTGGGCAAGCTGAAATTGTGCCACAACAAACACCCACATCTTCTCGCTCGACCTTCCTGTCCCAATTAATAGGGGACCGCAGAACACCACTATTGAACACAGAGCAGTGTGAAAAGGTTATTGGTTGGATAGCAGGTAATGCTTCCAGTCACTTAGCCACCACCACCACCACCCAGTCTTCCACACGGTCAAATCTCAGTAGCCGTGAGTCTGGACTGCATATTCCTCACCCTCATCCATCTTCCTCCCATCATGCCGAGTGCCCAGAGACAACTGATCCCACACTTGGACACTCCGAAGAGATGTTCACTTTTCCATTTATAGATTTGGGCCTCTCGCCCGGTCCACTTGAAGCAGGGCAAGAGGAGATCGCATGAAGCGATGCCCAAATACAGTCATATGAAAAAGTTTGGGCACCCCTATTAATCTTAAGCTTAATGTTTTATAAAAATTGGTGTTTTTGCAACAGCTATTTCAGTTTGATATATGTAATAACTGTTGGACACAGTAATGTTTCTGCCTTGAAATGAGGTTTATTGTACTAACAGAAAATGTGCAATCTGCATTCAAACAAAATTTGAAAGGTGCATAAGTATGGGCACCCTTATCATTTTCTTGTTTTAAATACTCCTACCTACTTTTTACTGACTTACTAAAGCACTTTTTTTGGTTTTGTAACCTCATGGAGCTTTGAACTTTATAGCCAGGTGTATGCAATCATGAGAAAAGCTACTTAAAGTGGCCACTTGCAAGTTGTTCTCCTGTTTGAATCTCCTCTGAAGAGTGGCATCATGTGCTCCTCAAAACAACTGTCAAATGATCTGAAAACAAAGATTATTCAACATAGTTGTTCAGGGGAAGCATACAAAAAGCTGTCTCAGAGATTTAACCTGTCAGTTTCCACTGTGAGGAACATAGTAAGGAAATGGAAGAACACAGGGACAGTTCTTGTTAAGGCCAGAAGTGGCAGGCCAAGAAAAACATCAGAAAGGCAGAGAAGAAGAATGGTGAGATCAGTCAAGGACAATCCTCAGACCACCTCCAGAGAGCTGCAGCATCAACTTGCTGCAGATGGTGTCACTGTGCATCGGTCAACTATACAAGGCACTTTGCACAAGGAGAAGCTGTATGGGAGAGTGATGCGAAAGAAGCCGTTTCTGCAAGCACGCCACAAACAGAGTTGGCTGAGGTATGCAAAAGCACATTTGGAGAAGCCAATTTCTTTTTGGAAGAAGGTCCTGTGGACTGATGAAATCAAGATTGAGTTATTTGGTCATACAAAAAGGCGTTATGCATGGTGGCAAAAAAACACAGCATTCCAAGAAAAACACTTGCTACCCACAGTAAAATTTGGTGGAGGTTCCATCATGCTTTGGGGCTGTGTGGTCAATGCTGGCACTGGGAATCTTGTTAAAGTTGAGGGACGCATGGATTCCACTCAGTATCAGCAGATTCTTGACAATAGTGTTCAAGAATCAGTGATAAATATGAAGTTACAATGTGGATGGATCTTTCAGCAAGACAATGATCCAAAACACCGCTCCAAATCTACTCAGGCATTCATGCAGAGGAACAACTACAATGTTCTGGAATGGCCATCCCAGTCCCCAGACCTGAATATCATTGAACATCTGTGGGATCATTTGAAGAGGGCTGTCCATGCTCGGCGACCATCAAACTTAACTGAACTGGAATTGTTTTGTAAAGAGGAATGGTCAAAAATACCTTCATCCAGGATCCAGGAACTCATTAAAAGCTACAGGAAGCGACTAGAGGCTGTTATTTTTGCAAAAGGAGGATCTACTAACTATTAATGTCACTTTTCTGGTGAGGTGCCCATACTTATGCACCTGTCAAATTTTGTTTGAATGCAGATTGCACATTTTCGGTTAGTACAATGAACCTTATTTCAAGGCAGAAACATTACTGTATCCAACAGTTATTACATATATCAAACTGAAATAGCTGTTGCAAAAACACCAATTTTTATAGAACATTAAGCTTAAGATTAATAGGGGTGCCCAAACTTTTTCATATGACTGTATTTGAGTAGCCACGGTCACACGAAGGCGACGGTGGGAAACTGTCACAAGAGGTGGAGGATGATGAGACACAATTGCCAGAAAGTCAGGAGGAGGACCAGGGTGCTGAAGTGGAATCTGAGGTGGTGGACGATGAAGTCACTGACCCAACCTGGCAGGGTGACATGCAGAGTGAACACAGCAGCACACAGGGGGAGGGAGGCATAGCACCACAACAGGCAAGAACAAGCAGTGTGGTGGCCGCAGACAGAAGGCGGGCAACCATTCCCTGTAACATCAACACGACGGAAGTTGCCAATACAACTGTTAGGTATTCCTGTGTCTAGTTGTTTTTTAAAGACTGTGCCGATAACCCCAAAAAGGTCATTTGCACCACCTGCCAGGCCAGCATCAGCAGGGGTAGCAAAACTAGCAGCCTGACCACCACCAGCATGATCAGGCACATGGCAGCAAAGAACCCGACTAAGTGGGCCGAACCCCAGGGTCCAGCAACAGTGTCTGCAGGTGACAACAATGCTTGTTCCGCTGCTGTGCATGCACGCCAATCCCCTGTCCATGGCTCATGCCAAGATGCATTCGGCCCTGCACCTGTCGTTGAACACTCTCAACTAGCACCATCAGCAAGCATGTCCACGTCCTTGTCTCAGCGCAGCGGTCAGTTGTCCCTACCCCAGTCCTCTGTCTTCACACCCAGACATGGGTATACGCTTCCTGATTTTGTCTATTTGCTCTTGTCCTCCTCCTTCTCTGCATCCTCATCCTCCACCACCATATGTACCATATCAACATATCTACGTCTCTTGCAAGGGGCATTGGAGTTCCTCCAAATTTTTGGCAGCCGTTGCTTCACTGCATAGGCAAACAGAGTTGCTTCACTGCATAGGCAAACACTACGGGAGACTCACTTCCTAATAATGGGAACATTGCTTTCAGGAGGCTCTCTGACCTCTACGTCTCTTGCAAGGGGCATTGGAGTGCCTCCAAATTTTTGGTAGCCCTTGCAGTCACAGCATACGTAATACGTATAGGAGACCCACTCGTTAATAATGGGAACAACAAAGCATAGCCGGCTGATGGCTAACAATAGCGAGGGCCGACTGCTGGCCCTTTAAGAATAGTAAGGGCCGCCTGATGGCGCTATAAAAATAGGTTTGTGACTTTCAGAGTCCCTCCATCATAAATGAAACAGGATGTGTCTGATGATGTGTCACACACCACATGGTCAGATAAGGTTGTAAAATGTTAAAATGACATTTCCCGGTGAATGCATTTGTCTTAAAAAATAACGTAAAAAAACACAGTAGGATCTCTCTTTAGTATAAAAACCAGAGTCGCCAATTTAACCTCAATGTAATTGTAACGGGTCTGGGAGGCGGAACCTCAGAGCAACTATACAAGGGGGCAGTCCTTGTAAGGAAGCGGGTGGCTCCCAGGGAAGACGGGCAGGTAGTCACGGCAAGTGACAGGGACAGTCTCTGGGTAGAAGGATGGGTACTCACGGCAAGTGACAGGGACAGTCTCTGGGTAGAAGGACAGCAGGCAGGTGGCTGGTGAGCGCTCCCAGATGAGCGGGCGAGAGTCTTTGGATGGGCAGGTGGTCACGGCAAGTGACGGCAGAGCCTCCAGGTAGGCTAGCAGGCAGGTAGCAGGTGAGTGCTCCCAGGTGAGCAGGCAAGAGTCTCTGGACAGGCAGGTGGTCAAAGCAAGTGACGGCGGAGCCTCCAGGTAGGCTAGCAGGCAGGTAGCAGATGAGCGCTCCCAGGTGAGCAGGCAAGAGTCTCTGGACAGGCAGGTGGTCACGGCAAGTGACGGCTGAGCCTCTAGGTAGGCTAGCAGGCAGGTAGCAGGTGAGTGCTCCCAGGTGAGCAGGCAAGAGAATCTGGACAGGCAGGTGGTCACGGCAAGTGACGGCGGAGCCTCCAGGTAGGCTAGCAGGCAGGTAGCAGATGAGCGCTCCCAGGTGAGCAGGCAAGAGTCTCTGGACAGGCAGGTGGTCACGGCAAGTGACGGCGGAGCCTCCAGGTAGGCTAGCAGGCAGGTAGCAGGTGAGCGCTCCCAGGTGAGCAGGCAAGAGTCTCTGGACAGGCAGGTGGTCACGGCAAGTGACGGCGGAGCCTCCAGGTAGGCTAGCAGGCAGGTAGCAGATGAGCGCTCCCAGGTGAGCGGGCAGGCTGGTCCATAGACAGACTGACAGGTGTCAGAAGGCAGACCGTCGGACCGCAGGCTTGCAAGCAGGTAGACGGATATCAGGCAGGAATCAAGCAGGAATCTGACAGGTGACTGGCAGGTAACTGGCAACGGGACCTGAGGGCTGAAGCAGAGTGAAGGCTTTGCAACAACATTGCTCGGGCACCTCCATTTTGGAGGAGGTGCCTTATATATGGTGAGGTCCTCCGGCCATTGGCCGGGGACTCCTTAGGACGGCGAGCGCGGCTCCTTTAAGAGAGGGGGAGCGCGCGCGCGCGCCCCCTAAGCACAGTGGCCGGGAAGCAGCGCGCGCTGCCAGCAGAGCGGGAGGAGGACGCCGGGCACGGAGTGGAGAGGTGAGGGGAACAGCGTCCCTGCCTAGCAGGAGGCAGGGACGCCGACGCTACAGTACCCCCCCCTTTAGGCCCCCCCTTTTTTAGGCTAGACAGAAATTTAGCAAGGATGAGAGGGGCATGGATGTTCTCCCGGGGCTCCCACGTTCTCTCCTCAGGACCAAACCCCTTCCAATCTACCAGAAAAAAGGTTTTTCCTCTTACCCTTTTGGTGGCCAGAATGTTCTCTACCTGTAGACTTGGAAAAAGAGTTAAGTACCAC